>NC_063200.1:33931099-34231099 GCF_017589495.1 Alosa alosa
AACTGCATATCCTCCTCACGGAAATAACTGGTGGGAAACTGGGAAACTTAATATCCTCATATTGAAATAACTGGTGGGAAACTGGGAAACTTAATATCCTCATGTGGAAATAACTGGTGGGAAACTGGGAAACTGCATATCCTCATGTGGAAATAACTGGTAGGAAACTGCATATCCTCAATGGAAATAACTGGTGGGAAGCTGGGAAACTTAATATCCTCATATTGAAATAACTGGTGGGAAACTGGGAAACTTAATATCCTCATGTGGAAATAACTGGTGGGAAACTGAAACTGCATATCCTCATGTGGAAATAACTGGTAGGAAACTGCATATCCTCACGTGGAAATAACTGGTGGGAAACTGGGAAACTTAATATCCTCATGTTGAAATAACTGGTGGGAAACTGGGAAACTTAATATCCTCATGTGGAAATAACTGGTAGGAAACTGCATATCCTCATGTGGAAATAACTGGTGGGAAACTGGGAAACTGCATATCCTCATGTGGAAATAACTGGTAGGAAACTGCATATCCTCACGTGGAAATAACTGGTAGGAAACTGCATATCCTCATGTGGAAATAACTGGTGGGAAACTGGGAAACTGCATATCCTCATGTGGAAATAACTGGTGGGAAACTGGGAAACTTAATATCCTCATGTTGAAATAACTGGTGGGAAACTGGGAAACTTAATATCCTCATGTGGAAATAACTGGTGGGAAACTGGGAAACTTAATATCCTCATGTTGAAATAACTGGTGGGAAACTGGGAAACTTAATATCCTCATGTGGAAATAACTGGTGGGAAACTGCATATCCTCATGTGGAAATAACTGGTGGGAAACTGGGAAACTTAATATCCTCATGTGGAAATAACTGGCGGGAAACTGCATATCCTCACATGGAAATAACTGGTAGGAAACTGCATATCCTCACGTGGAAATAACTGGTGGGAAACTGGGAAACTTAATATCCTCATGTTGAAATAACTGGTGGGAAACTTAATATCCTCATGTTGAAATAACTGGTGGAAAACTGGGAAACTTAAAATCCTCATTTGGAAATAACTGGCAGGAAACTGCATATCCTCATGTGGAAATAACTGGTGGGAAACTGGGAAACTGCATATCCTCACGTGGAAATACAGTGGGTCCCCGTTAAGTTTGGACGGGTTCCTTCATGAATCACGCACCCCATTTTCTCAGCAGAAATGGCACAAACTGCAGTTGACACAAACAACCACAAGGTGTCACTTGGGTGCCACTACTATTTTTGATGCACTGACTTACTGATTCCATGACGAGCGGGCACGGGGTAAACTTTAAAATTGATCACCGAAGTTTAAGCTTACACTTGACAAAACATTCTAATATGAAAATGTAGATGCAATTGTTGTAAAATGGTGCAGCTCCTTTAAAGAAAGCACCGTGTGCAGGGATGGAGAGAGAAAAGCGAGGGGGATAGGCCTATGTGTGTTAGAACTTAGCGTGTGGAAAAAAAGTACGCTGCTGTTGAGACTGGAGCCGAGTCATATTCAAAATAATGCAAAAAAGCAATTATCCTCATTCATTGCAACCAAAGCATGCCTGCTTGCCGACGCTCAAACGAAAAATATATCAAAGCACCTTTTCGCGCTGAATGTAGCAATAAAAAAAATGTTTAAACAGCTGGACAAATGATTTAGCTAATTGATTATATAACCTGTACACCAGCAATTGTTGAACATTTACCTGTACAAGTACATTGACAGTAGCCCAGCCTAACAGCATGTTGTAGGCCTACTGTAGAAATTTCACTTAAATTGAAACCGCAACATGCCTGCTTGCCAATGTTCAAACGCGACGAAAAAAAGATAATAAAACAACAAGAGGGTTGAGTCTGAATGACACTGAGTTTTTAGACACTGAGTTTTTGTAGTTAAGAAATATTTTCAGATAAAAAATGGTCATTCTTCAATCTCTCCTTCACTGACTTATGGAAAAGGCTTTAACGGCCCCAAAACAACGATCAATGATCATCAAATTTCTCACATTGCTCCTCATAACCATCTATAAAAAGTGTTTTTTTTTTTCTTTTTTGCACATCCGGTCCCAGGACATAACGCGACTGGACCTTATAATAGGCTCGAGATATAATAATCCAAAGGGGCAGATAGGGGCCACTGCACTTAAAACTTAAAAAAGATGAAGCTTTCAACTTTGAAATTGCGATCAGTGACTGGCATCGGGTGAACGAAGCTTTTCGAAGTTGAACAGGCTATTAAAAACTATTTGCGCACCTCCAAGTCACAGGAGAGACTGGGCTCTCCTTCTATGAAAAAGACGTTAGGCTACCTGCAAACTGGCCTATGATTTCATTGCTGAGTTTGCGGCAAAGCAAGAAAATGTTTTTTCCTGAGTCAGGATATGGCGAAGTCAGTGTCATTTATTTGTCCAATGTTAGCCTATAGATACAGACCAGTACATCTTATCAATAGTTTGAATGTCGGTGTGTGTTTCTGCTCATTGACAAATACCGCTCAGCACAATGATTCATGCCCACACTCTAAAAAAAATGCTGGGTTGTTTTTTTTCAACCCAAACGCTGGGGTTGAGGCTGTTGGGTCATTTTGTTTGGTGGTTTTACTCATATTGGGTCATTTCTGTAACCCAGCTTGCTGGGTTGATAGTTTATCACTGCTGGGTTGATAGTTTAGGGTTGTGTTCCTCCTGTCCCCACCTGACGGGAGTACACTACCCAGCACCAGGGTGACTTCAACACAGCTGCATAGTTATTTGAAGGTTGAGAAAAAAAAATCGTCAGGCAGACAGGCATATTCTTTCAACCGTCAAGTCCAGCAGCTGTCAAAATGCAATGGAAATCAGGTGATTTCGGAAGGTATGTATCTGCTTTTATTTATTTATTTTTATCCAGATGGATTTTAAAAGTCCACCCAGAGACATACCCTTTGTGATATCAAGGAATATTCTGCCTTCCATTTCGTTCAGCTTCAAGCAGGTTAGCAGGTGTCATTCCAGCTAATATTAGCTATTGTTAATGTTAAATCTACTAATCTACTAAATCTACTATTAACCCTTAAAGGTGTTCCGTCACAAAGGGTGTGACGGGAATGTTGAGAAATGAACATTCTAAAGAATATCTGGGTTCATTGAATTCAACATAGAATTTTAGAACCTTCAATTGTTGCGGAACTTAGAATGTTCAAAAACCTACACGTTTAAGGGTTAAGTACAGACTCATAAAAACATAGTTCTGTATTCACTGGGTAGGAACTGTTGAACAGAAACAAAACTTTTACAACGAACTACAATTAGCACACCAGCAGCTGGTAGGTAACGTTAGCAGACTTGGAAACTTTATGCTAATTAAATATGCTTCAGTGGGCTAACGCTTGTCAACTAGCTAACACAGTCAAGTAGTCTCTTCACAACACGTAACTTACGATAATAATCATGCCAAACAACATCTTATTAAATCATTCAGGGTAGCCTCATATTATAGCCATGTAACCTACTGGGTGGTTCTTGGTGTATAACATTAACTTGGATTCACTAACTGAATAATGCTTTCGGAAAATCAGATCATGCCGCTGTTTTCCTACTGCCTATGTACAAACAGAGAAGTCGGACGGACCCCCCAGTGTGAGGATGCTGTTCATTGACTTTAGTTCAGCATTCAACACGATAGTACCTCTCACCTTGGTCACAAAGATGAAGGCCTTAGGACTGAACACCACCCTGTGTCACTGGATATTTGACTTCCTCACCAACCTGCTCACAAGTGGTTAGAGGGGGGTCTGACATCTGACTCATTAACCATCAGCACTGGTGCTCCCCAAGGCTGTGTTTTGAGTCCACTGCTGTACAACATCTACACACATGACTGCAAAGCCAACAGTAGTCATACCTCCATCATCAAGTTTGCAGATGACACAGTGATCTTGGGCCTGATTAGTAACAACAATGAACAGCTCTACTTGGATCAGGTTGATGAGGTGGCACAGTGGTGTCAATCTAACAGCTTGACACTGAATATCAATAAAACCAAGGAAATGGTAGTGGATTACAGAAGGCAGCAGCAGAACTACAGTTACACACCACTAATGATCAGCTGGGCAACCTGTAGAGAGAGTCACAAGTTTTAAATACCTTGGTGTCCACATTACTGAAGGCTTAACATGGACTGTTAACACTCAATATGTTCTGAAGAAGTCCAGACAACGACTCTACTTCCTTCGTCAGCTAAGGAAATTCAAAGTTTCTACATCCATCATGAAGGCCTTCTACACTTCAGCTGTTGAGAGTGTTCTAACTGGTAGCATCATCACCTGGTATGGGAACTCCACAGTTAGAGATTGTAGTACTCTGCAGAGAGTAGTGCGCCAGCTGAACGCATCTATAAGAACTCAACTCCCTGCTCTACAAGATATCTATTCCAGAAGAGTACTCCTAAGAGCCCAAAAGATTCTGAAGGACTCTTTTCTCATCCTAACAATGGATTATTCCTACCGGCTGAAATCAAGAAGGATGCCTATGTAGTCACAAAGCCAGAACTGAGAGACTCGGGAGAAGTTTTATCCCCAGGCCATCCGAACTCTGAACTCACACTATACTGACTTTGCACACATTCACTCCTCAGCACTCTCAAACATTTCCCAACTCTGAACTCACACTATACTGACTTTGCACTCATTCACCCTCAGCACTCATGACCCCCCACACACACACACACACCTACAAGACTTTTAGCACTTTTACATCCCTCTCCCTATGCTACAGACCTTTTTATTTATTTTCTTATTTCATCACACGCCAAAACACACACACACACACACATATCTGACTTTCTCCAACTTTTTGCACACTTTTTATTTATTATTTTTGATTTCTCCTCCATCTACCCATGTCCTTGATTGCCTAGCCTTTCTGCTGCCCCCCCCACCCCCATCCCCAACACACACACTTACATCATCACTGTCATCACTTCACATACATACAGCACACTGCTTGCTACAGTAAGCCTCCTCTACATACTTGCTGCACACTGCCCCCACATACACAGCACATTGTCTTCAGGATCTTCTCCAACACACATCCTCTACATACTTACAGCACACTGCCCCCACCTACCCACACACACACACACACACACACACACACACAGTCACTGCTCCACTCCTCCCTTCCACACACACACATCTTCACTGTCATCACTCACATACATTACATACAGTACTCTGCTTGCAATAGTAAGTCCCTGCCCCCCCCACATACACAGCACATTATTTCATCAGGAAGCTTCCAACACACATCCCCAACATACTTACAGCACACTGCCCCCCAATACACAGCACATTGTCTCATGAGGAAGCTTCTCCAACACACATATTGCACACTGCCCTCCCCCACATACACACAGCACACTATCCCATCTCCCCTGTCATCCCCCAACACACACACCAAGACCCCTGGCAGTTATTAGCCCCTTGAGCCGTGGATCTGCCCAAGGTTTCTTCCTTGGTAAGGGAGTTTTTCCTTGCCCCTGTTGCTCTTGGGTGCTCCCTTGTTGGTGCCCCCACCCAATCCCAATCCTCCCCACCTTTTTATGCAGCCCTTGCCACTTAATCTACTAAACCCTCTTCTACTGCACTTTTACCCCATTAATGCACAAATAGGCTGACACCAGACATAATTTCACTGCATTTCTTACTTCCAGTAACTATATGCATGTGACAATAAACTTCCTTGTATCCTTGTATCCTTGTATAATGTGTTACGTTAGCTAGCTAACGTTAGCACTGCTGAACTTATGTTTGTCAGCCTAATGTTAGGCTAATGGTAATGTTAGTGTTATCAAGCTCATCTGACATAAACGCACGTTTTGTAGGCTATTACTAGGATTATGTTTAAAACAACTCTGTAATATTAGGTGGTCATGGTTTCCGAGTGTGCTGCACTAATAATTTGTCTCCTGGTGGATTTCTATATCTGTCAATATAATTCACTGGTAATGGTGCATGCAAGTCTTGATATAAAGTGCTGTAGGCTGAGTGATAAAAATGCACTCTTTTTTTCTTTGATTGACAGGAATGACCCCAAAAACGGACTTTGGAATCTGCCTGCCTTCGTGGAAGTGTCACATGCATTTTATACTAGGCTATCTATTCAAAAATAAAGAAAACTATCAAATGAATAATTGTGTCGAACTGTTTTATTTCATTGCATGGCTTTTGATGGCCATTTGATAGACTGTTTATACCATGCAAGCTGTTAACAGAAGGTGTTCTTTCAAGTATACAAACTTTGAGTTATTAAAAGTTTGTAACAACAGAGTATTTTAAAAATTAACCAGTAGTTTTTGGGGATTTGGTTGCATAACCCAAACATTACGTAACTTTAACTAAACAGTTGTGTCAACATAACCCAACATATTGGTTAAATTTCAACCCAGTTGTTGGGTTAAATTTAGTAACCCAATTTGCTTGGTTAAGATAACCCAATGCTGTGTTGGACCCCATTTTACTCAGCGGCAGCATTTTTTAGAGTGCAATTAATTCCCCCTGTTAAAGTGTTCGCCTTTGTTACACTATTTGGTTTCGTGATGTAGCCTATGATAAACACCATATGGCCAAATATGTGACTCAGCTAATGTTATAGGCTATACAATTGAATTTCCCCTCTTAAAGGCAAGCTGGTGTAGCTTATTAGACTAGGCTACTATTAAAATACACCGACGGTAGCCTTGGCTATGTGTAAAGTAAGCTAACGCATGATTTTATGCACGTAAGTGAAAAGGGCCTTGTATCTGTCAAGTTCGCACAGGGCCTCGCATCCCCTTGCGACGGCCCTGCAGCTCCTCCTAAGACAGCGAGGAAAAAAGTTAAAATACGCTTATAAACCCGGGAAAAGTTGACAGGTTTGTTTCGGTCCCGGTGATTATTTGTGAAATTGTGCAAACGACAGCCTTTTCAAGGCATTTCAAGGAAGTAGTCGTAGCATGCAAGCTCCCAAATTGACCCAGTAGCCTAAGGCATCAATAAATTGTTGGGACTGGGGAGGGTCATGCGTTTTTTCTCAATCACTTTGGAGGGTCATAGAAAAAATTCTTGCTGGCGAGGGAGGGTCACGTCTTTTGACTAACGCCCCCAAACTCCTCCGTAGCCCCTTAATTAAATAAATAACAAACAGTCCCTAATTGATTAATAGCCTAGGCCTATACCAGCAATTGTTGAACATTGACCTGTACAGGACATTGACAGTAGCCCAGCCTAACAAGCAAATGTTGCAAAATACATCAAAAGACGAATTAATCAGAAATAAATAATGTAATCTGCACGCTTTATTTAACAAACTGCAAGCAACAAGAGCATTGAGATCGCTGTAAGGCCAAACCCAAGAGCAAAGCCTATCTGTTAAGGCAGTCGATAGGGCTATATAACGAGCTGTGTGCCTGGAAAGACGATAGATGACGGCTCTGGTCATCCCATACCCTCCCCCACTTCCTGTAGCCTACCATTATGAAGGCCTGTAGCCTAAAAAACTCGTTGCCGCTTTGTGACATTAAGCTTTTTCACGTTAAGCCCCCTCCCCCATCCCCTTCTTTCACAAGCAGTGGGGAGCTGGGCACAAAGTAACACTTTTTGGTAGACAAAGGAGGGTTCTCCGCGCTTCTGTCGTTTGGCCACAACCGCTGCAACCAGGCCAGGACAGATATTTTAGAGGAGAGAGCTGGGTGCAGCTCAGATGTCTTTTTCATTTTCTTTATTCTTCAGTAAAAGGTGCAGAACATTATTAAACTTTGACTAACATTTCGATGTGTCGATGTTTTTGACTAACGAACATCGAAACGTTAGTCAAAGTTTAATAATGTTCTGCACCTTTTACTAAAGAATAAAGAAAATTAAGAAGACATCTGAGCTGCACCGGCGTCTCCCCTTCTAACACTCTAACACTCCTTCTCTAACACTTTTTGGCTTTGGCTAAAATCATTTGAGTTTCACTAGTCACATGTTTTAACAAGCAACACTTGTTATTGAACTAATAACAGACGTGTGTCGAAAATTGACTTTATTTTCCATACGGAGAAATAACATATGCAGAGTCTAACCAAGGTCAATCTTGCCAAAAAAGCCCTCAAACCTGAAAACACATGAGGCAAAAGTGCAAAACATCACAAAACTAACTAAAGTAACACGCCGCGATATTTTTGTATTGCAATCATTGTAGCCTACAGTTGTAATAGCGCTGCGTAACAGTCGCTTTTACTCCCCGGATGCGCCATTATAAAGAACGCTTTAACGGTCCCAAAAACAGCTATCAATTAATCACCAAACGCCTTATAAACAAGTATTGCCAGGAGCAACACCTTGCAAAAAAAAATGATAACAATAGGCCTAGGCCTTTATATGGCTCTGCTCTGCCTAGATTCAAACTCAGAACTACCTGAAAGTTGCAGACCTGTTCTGGAAATACGCAGCATTAACCCACTCGACCGTCCAGACAACGCCATTCTGCTTCGAGTAGGCCTGTTGGGTAGGACTGTAGCCTACACTGGTTGCTGTGGCACAGTCTTGAGTGACCGAATTTGTTTTTCTTTGAATGCTGTCATTTTGTTAACATTACTGTTAAGGAGATGCTGTAGGCAAAGTCTATATTTCAACCTCGTTAGTGTAGTAAAAAAAATCAGAACTATTCACAAGGTTTCTGGGCAGCATATTTATGTTCTGTTAGCAAGCGAACTTCTCATGACTACCGACAAAGTAGCCTACTGCCAGCTGACGAAGCTCTCATTTTAAAACATTACTGAGAGACAGACACTGTACAATCAAGAAACAGTGGACTAGCATGTTGCAGGGGCTGCTAAAAACACAGAGAAACGCACTGAAAACTCGGCCAATCACAGCCCTTGCTGTCGAATGCGCCGTCTGGTTCGACCGTGGAACTCCACAGCGGACTATGCTGCCCCCAAGCGGCTTGCAGTTGTACTTACATTTCACCATTCACCATGATCGTAAATGAAGTGTCAATTTTTAACTGGGACCCACTGTAACTGGTGGGAAACTGGGAAACTTAATATCCTCATGTGGAAATAACTGGTAGGAAACTGCATATCCTCACATAGAAATAACTGGTGGGAAACTAGGAAACTTAATATTCTCATGTTGAAATAACTGGTGGGAAACTGGGAAACTTAATATCCTAATGTGGAAATAACTGGTAGGAAACTGCATATCCTCACATAGAAATAACTGGTGGGAAACTAGGAAACTTAATATCCTCATGTTGAAATAACTGGTGGGAAACTGGGAAACTTAATATCCTCATGTTGAAATAACTGGTGGGAAACTTAATATCCTCATGTTGAAATAACTGGTAGGAAACTGCATATCCTCATGTGGAAATAACTGGTGGGAAACTGGGAAACTTAATATCCTCATGTTGAAATAACTGGTAGGAAACTGCATATCCTCATGTTGAAATAACTGGTGGGAAACTGGGAAACTTAATATCCTCATGTTGAAATAACTGGTAGGAAACTGCATATCCTCATGTGGAAATAACTGGTGGGAAACTGGGAAACTTAATATCCTCATGTGGAAATAACTGGCGGGAAACTTAATATCCTCATGTTGAAATAACTGGTGGAAAACTGGGAAACTTAATATCCTCATGTTGAAATAACTGGTGGGAAACTGGGAAACTTAATATCCTCATGTTGAAATAACTGGTGGGAAACTGGGAAACTTAACCCTTAAAGGAGTACGACGGGAATGTTGAGAAATGAACGTTCTAAAGAATATCTGGGTTCATTGAATTCAACATAGAATTTTAGAACCTTCAATTGTTGCGGAACTTAGAATGTTCAAAAAACCTACACCTTTAAGGGTTAATATCCTCATTTGGAAATAACTGGTGGGAAACTGCATATCCTCACGAGGAAATAACTGGTGGGAAACTGGGAAACTTAATATCCTCATGTTTAAATAACTGGTGGGAAACTGGGAAACTTAATATCCTCATGTGGAAATAACTGGTGGGAAACTGGGAAACTTAATATCCTCATGTTGAAATAACTGGTGGGAAACTGCATATCCTCAATGGAAATAACTGGTGGGAAACTGGGAAACTTAATATCCTCATGTGGAAATAACTGGTAGGAAACTGCATATCCTCATGTGGAAATAACTGGTGGGAAACTGGGAAACTTAATATCCTCATGTTGAAATAACTGGTGGGAAACTGGGAAACTTAATATCCTCATGTGGAAATAACTGGCGGGAAACTGCATATCCTCACGTGGAAATAACTGGTAGGAAACTGCATATCCTCATGTGGAAATAACTGGTGGGAAACTTAATATCCTCATGTTGAAATAACTGGTGGAAAACTGGGAAACTTAATATTCTCATGTGGAAATAACTGGTAGAAACTGCATATCCTCATGTGGAAATAACTGGTGGGAAACTGGGAAACTGCAAATCCTCACGTGGAAATACATGTACGTTACAAAGTTTGAATGAAGTTTCTAAGTTAAACTGTTCAAGAGAAATAGCGTACGGAAAAAGTGGTAAGCAGAATAATAAGAAGAAGTTGTTGCCCAGGAAGAACAGTACAGTGCATTTTCATGCACTGTAATTAGAATCCCATGCCAGGTGTTCAGGCCACCTGCAGCCACTGTCTCAGGCTGTCTCAGTCTTTAAGCATACAATATGGCTGTATTAAGACTACAGACCCTGTTCAACTGCTTCCTGTGCCCACAACTGTTTCAAAATAAAAGTCCCTTCACACTATCCAACTTTTTAACTGTTCAACTACTGTCAACTGTTCAACTGTTGTAACTGTCAGTCAACTATGACTCAACTATGACTCCCATCAACTGTATCCTCTGCCTTCAACTTTTTCAAAATAAAAGTCCTCACTAGCTAGTTAGCATCATTAGCATCGTTAACATTGTTAGCATAATTAGCATTTTAGCATAACTACTAAAAATGATTAGCTAAGTTAGCTGAGTCACATGGTTAGCATGTTAGCATCGTTAGCATGCTAGCATTTTTTTAGCAAAGCTGCTACAAATGATTAGCTAAGTTAGCTAAGTAACATGGTTAGCATTGTTAGCATCATTAGCATTTTAGCATAACCGCTAAAAATGATTAGCTAAGTCACATGGTTAGCATTTTTTGCAAAACTGCTAGAAAACATGAGCTAAGTTAGCTAAGTAACTTTGTTAGCATAATTAACGTTGTTAACATAGTTAGCATAACTGCTAACAAACATTAGAGCCATTCCAACTGTCAGTTATCCTGAACTATCTACCTATATAGAGCCTTTAAACTATTTGTCTATCAATATGCATTAAACTATCAGTCTATCAACAACTTTTAAACTATCTACATTTCATTTTTAGACTTTCAACATTCATGAAACTATGTGTATCAACATCCATTAAACTATCTGTCTATTAACAACTTTTTAACTATCTACATTCAACTTTTAAACTGTCTACTTCTAAACTATCAACTTTTATTAAGCTAAGCTGTCTGTCCTAGCTTCATTTTCATGCACTCGTAATTCCCTGGAATTACATTCTCTAGTTACAGTGCATGAAAATGCACTGTACTGTTATTCCAAGGCATTTTATTATTATTACAGTGCATGAAAATGCACTGTACTGTTATTCCAAGGCATTTTATTATTACAGTGCATGAAAATGCACTGTACTGTTCTTCCTAGGCTTCTTCTTATTACAGTGCATGAAAATGCACTGTACTGTTCTTCCTAGGCTTCTTATTAGAGTGCATGAAAATGCGCTCTACTGTTATCCGATTTCTTATTATTATTATTCTTCTAACGCTTTTTGTGCGTTTAATACAGCTTCAACCGTTTAACTTAGAAACTTCATTCAAACTGTGTTGCGTAGGTCTTACTTATGTGACTTAAGCTATGTATTTTTCAACTTTGTAACTTTTATACTTTTTAATCTATTAATTAAAAACTACTAAAATTTCCCCATTGATTTAACATTAGATTATGACATCACAATAGAGCAATTACAATCTTATGCCAGGTGTTCAGGCCACCTGGAGCCACTGTCTCAGGCTTTAAGCATACAATGTGGCTGTATTAAGACTGCAGATCCTGTTTAACTGCTTCCTGTGCCCACAACTGTTTCAAAATAAAAGTCCCTTTAAACTATCCAACTTTTTAACTGTTCAACTCCCATCAACTGTATCCTCTGCCTTCAACTGTTTCAGATTAAAAGTCCTCACTAGCTAGTTAGTTAGCATCATTAGCATTTTTAAAGATTGTTAAGACTTTAAGCAAAACTGCAAAAAATGATTAGCTAAGTTAGCTGAGTCACATGGTTAAAGATAGTTAAGATGTGTTAACATTGTTAGCATTTTTAATAAAACTGCTACAAATGATTAGCTAAGTTAGCTAAGTAATGTGATTAGTATAGTTAGCATGTTAGCATTTTAGCATAACTGCTAAAAATGATTAGCCAAGTTAGCTAAGTCACATGGTTAGCATAGTACCATGTTAGCATTTTTTTCAAAACTGCTAGAAAACATGAGCTAAGTTAGCTAAGTAACTTGGTCAAAATAATTAGCTTTGTTAGCATAACTGCTAGCAAACATTAGAGCCATTCCAACTGTCAGTTATCGTCAACTATCTACCTATATTGAGCCTTTAAACTATTTGTTTGCTAACACGCATTAAACTTTCAGTCTGTCAACAACTTTTAAACTATCTACATTTAACTTTTAAACTTTCAACATTCATTAAACTATCTGTCTATTAAACTATCTGTCTATTAACAACTATTAAACTATCTACATTCAACTTTTAAACTGTCTACTTCTAAACTATCAACTTTTATTAAGCTATGCTATGTCTGTCCTAGCTTCATTTTCATGCACTTTTAATTCCCTGGAATTACATTCTCTAGTTCTTATTACAGTGCATGAAAATGCACTGTACTGTTCTTCCTAGGCTTCTTCTTATTAGAGTGCATGAAAATGCACTCTATTGTTATCCGAATTATTCTTAATTAGAGTGCATGAAAATGCACTCTATTGTTATCCGAATTATTCTTAATATTATTATTAATTATAGTGCATGAAAATGCACTGTACTGTTCTTCCTAGGCTTCTTATTCTTATTCTTCCGCTAACGCATTTAATGCAGCTTCAACCGTTTAATGTAGAAACTTCATTCAAACTATGTTACGTAGGTCTTACTTAGGACATGGGTGCTATGTATTTTTCAGCTTTGTAACTTTTATACTTTTTAAACTATTCATTAAAAACTAATCAAAATTTCCCCATTGACTTAACATTATGATTATGACATCACAATACGGCTGTTAAGCAATTTGAATCCTATGGCAGGTGTTCGGGCCACCTGGATCAACTGCCAGTCTCAGGCTTTAAGCATACAAACTGGCCCTATTAAGACTACACATCCTGTTCAACTGCTTCCTCTGCCAAAAACTGTTTCAAAATAAAAGTCCTCACTACAATATTTCACTGTTAAACAATTTAACCCTTTAAACTACTGAACTTTTTAACTGTTCAGCCATTGTAACTGTTACTTGTCATCAACTATGACTCTTACCCACTGTAGCTAGTTAGCATGGTTAGCATAGCTAGCATGTTAGCATTGCTAGCATTGTTAACATTTTTTGCAAAACTGCTATGCTAACTAGGATGCTAACTGTTAGCATGCTAGTTAGCATAGTTAGCATAACTACTAAAAAATGATTAGCTAGGTTAGCTAAGTCACAAGTTTAGCATAGTTAACATTGTTAGCATGCTATTTTTGCATTTTCATGCACTGTATTTCCTTCAGGAAATGCTTTTCTAGTTATTAAATTCTAACACAGTTAATGCTGCTTCAACCGTTTAACGTAGAAACTTCATTCAAACTATGTTACGTAGGTCTTACTTAGGACATGGGTGCTTTGTACATTTCATCTTTAACTTTTATACTTTTTAAACTATTAATTAAAAACTATTGACAATTTCCCCATAGACTTAACATTGCCCTTTATGACATCATAGCAATTAGAATCTTATGCCAGGTGGCCAGGCCACCTGGATCAACTGTCAGTTTCTCAGGCTTTAAGCATAGGCCTACAGTCTCATTCTCTTAAGACTATTCACCTATTTAACTGTTCAGTCATTCCAATTATATTGAACCTCATCTAACTAGCAAATAATTTAACCATTTTAACTATCCACCTATTTAACTGTTCAGTCATTCCAATTATATTAAACCTCATCTACCTAGTGCAGTCATTCCAACAATATTAACTAGCTGGTATTTTCGAAGAGATATCCAATCCTGTAGTTGCAATGTACACATCCCACTCACTTTATACACTAAACTAGAAATTATATTGATTCATTGATTGATATTCTGCAAAAACAAATACAGTGGGCAGTGCTTCGACTTGGCCAGCTTCACTTTCCTTGGTCCTATGGGGATCACGCTGTATCACGCTGACTTTAATTTGTATTTTTCCAGTGAGATGCTGCAACAACCCATACAACCGTAGATGGCTCAAGTGAGCAGGGTGTCTCGTAAAAGAAATGGAGCCTGGAAAACCCTACACAGACTTCACTACAGACTTTAGCAGACTGGTTTAGAAATAATGTAATAGCCAGAAATATGCCTGCCCTGCCCTAATAAAGAAATATTTGGTTAACTTCGAAAGTGAATCCCGCTTTGCAGCTGTAGAGACGCCGGACAAATTAAACATTCTGGTTTTCTCCGAAAGTGCAACGATGATAGACAGACATCATTTGGACAAAATATAGAGTATTAACCTCCGTTGCTCCAGCCAAATGCCTTCCTGTTATGTCCTGTTATCAATGGAGTTACAGGCGATAAACGATTTTTGATGGTCACAAGTTTACTTCATTAGGGACTGTTAGTTATTTATTTAAGGGGCTACCGGAGGAGTTTTGGGAGCATTAGTCCAAAAAGACGTGACCCTCCCTGCGCCAGCAATACATTTTGTCTATGACCCTCCAAAGTGATTATGAAAAATCACTGTCAACTTTTTTTTCCGGTTTATCGCCTACTGTATTTTAACGTTTTTCACATATTTGGCCATAAGCCGCTATTATCATAGGCTATCCGAAACCAAACTACAAAGGCAAACACTTTTAACAGGGGAATTAATTGGGCATGAATCATGCTGAACGCTATTTCGCTACCTTAGAATAATAAGGTTCTATCTGGCGCTTTTGAGTAGGTACAACCGGACGATTGAAACGGGGGCTAATGAAACATTCCGGTTTTCTCCGAGTGCAACGATGATAGACAGTCATCATTTGGACAAAACATGGAGCATATTAACCTCTGTTGCTCAGCCAAATGCCTTCCTGTTACGTCCTGGTATCACGGAGTTACAAGCGATAAACGATTTTTGATGGTCACAAGTTTACTTCATTAGCGGTTTATTTTTTGGATTATTAAAGAGTGTTTTCATTTAAAGGTTTGACTTCTGGTGGCTTATTCAGTAGAGCATGTAGTGCTCTCCCCAATCCCAGACGTTCACATTGCATGTTTGTTTGTAATGGATGCAACCGCTGAGATAGGCTATCGCGCTTGACAATGAGTTGTTAACAGAACCAAGACATATAGCCCAGCAGCAATCTAGGGACTGATCGTTATTTATTGAAGGGGCCACCGAGGAATTTTGAGTGCTTCAGTTGGAAGTTGCATGACCCTCTCTTGCCTGCTAGAAATTGTTCAATGACCCTCCGACAGAATTGTTAAAAAAGACATGACCCTCCCCTGCCAATTGTCTTCCGCCCACCACAGCCACACACTTTGTGATAACGCTCTTAAATCAATCTTTCCCGTGAGCTTGCATGCTACCAGTCCTTCCTTTTCAAATGTGTTTTCCTGTTTGCACAATTTCACAAATAATCATATGTGATTAATAGTATGACAAATAATTCCTGTGCACGGCCAAACAATGCATGCCAACTTTTTCCGTGTTTATCACGATTTTAACTTTCCCCGCTGTCTTGCCGCTTTAATGTTTTCCCGTAGAATATCCCATATTTTAATACTCTCAAAACAGCCCTGCCATCGGGCCTGTCTCTGTGTTGCCCTGTTGCTACCCCTTGCCCTTCCAACGAAACAGATGTCTTCAAATCATCGTTTTTCCTTGCTTGAAGGCTTAACTTAGAGTGATGTTAACCTATTTAAGTTTAACGGGCGCTGATTGTCATGAGAGCACGACCCATTGACGCTTGCATGTTCGGCCTTATGTTCACGCGGCGCCTGAGGCTACTCAGCTGCAAGAGAAATTATTTCCCTGTTTGTATGTTCACTGCAGGTTGGCCTACCATAACTTACCAACTCTGCACTGTAGACTGGCTATTTATATTTTTCTGTGAAATAAGCAAATGTATTTGTTCAACTTTATGAAGCAGAATTACGCATAGGGTACTTGGAACATAATACATTTGACAAAGGGCAGATGAATGTTGCTAGTGACAAATTATTAACTTTCAGTGTTTTACGATGTTTTTGTCATGGTGAAGTGTTTTTCCCCATGCATTTATTCTAGGTTACTGTCAGTGACTGCCGTGAGAGAGCTGGTTCTGTGTTTCGTTCATGTCAGTGACTGGACGCTGGAGAAGCTGGGTCTGTGTTGTGTTGTGTTGCGCTGCGTTAATTTATTTTTATTGGGCATACCGTGCGTGCCGTCCACAGCTCTTCAGTTCTGACAAAGCCAAAATTACTCCTTTTGAAACAATGAGTGCAGGAAGCGCGTTTGTATGGTTATATTGCTTGACGGGGGGGGGGGGGGGGTCCCAAGCAGCTTTCAGCCATAAGGCTACTTTGAGAACATTTCAATTCACCCGACACTAATATTCATAATGTTGAAAACTAAAGCAGTTTAATTAAATGGAATGTTAGTTGTAAACAAACGAGCTACTTGGTGAGGCTTAGCCTCACAGATGCTCTCGTGCCTCGAAGAAAAATCTTCACGATAGGCCTATTAACTAACCACCCGATTCACGTTGGCTGGGGGGAAGGGGGACATCAGACAATTGTGCCCAGTTAATCCGGCCCTTCCCCCAAAAAATCACACCTTCCCACCTCTGACAGCTTAAAAGAAGTCAAGAGGACTCCTTACTCACAGACCTATTCACAAACCTGCGGTTTTGAAATCCTATGCAGCTACAGGAGCTTCCAATGCGGCGAGGAAGCAATTTTGCATTGTAGGCATAACTAACATGCAATAACGCCGCCAACAACAACCAAAACTAGGCTAATCATTGTCAACATGTAAATTAAATGTAACATTAGTGTGAATCAAATTAAAATGTTCTCTTTTGCAAACGTAGGCATAGTAACAGAATAATTTAATAATGTTACAAAGATACTACATCAATCCGTATGTTTCATTGGGCTACTAGGCTATTTGTTTTGCCTTGATTCATTTAGGCTAGGCCTTTTATTCAGGGGTCAGATTCACAAAGAATTTTAAGGCTAAAAGTAGCTCCCTAACTGGCGAAATTTAGGAGCAACTCCTAAAAATAATGGGCATGTCACTCCTAACTTTAGGACTCTTAATTTTTTCACAAAAAGTAATTCACGAAGCATTTTAGACCTAAAAGTAGCACCTAAGTCTCACAGTAAATCGGCCAGTGTTAATTCTACTCTACGGGTGTTCATTTTAACACTATTCCAGAGTTTATATAATCCTCACTCATCAGTGTTAAAATAGCACTTGCCATAGTGTTGCCGTATTAACACTAGCCTAGTGTTTCATAATTAACTCTATCAGAGTTAAAATTAACTCTATTGGAGTGTATCATTAACTCCATCAGTGATTCATAATTAACTCTATTGGAGTAATTAATTAGTTTCTAGAGCCATATATTTATCAAAATAAACATATTAAACAAACCACAGCAAATTAATTACTTTTCTTTTTTTATTAACATTTGCCATGATATGGCTCAAATCAATGTGCAAAGGTACAATATATATGTCAAAGTTTGGTCCATAAGCATTTTGTTGAGCAAAGGCCTTATACTCATACAAATCATTGACTTTAACAATAAAACAATGTTCCTCACAATCCATAACCACATATGCATGAACATGCTCTGCAACACTGAGTAAACATTTCATAAACAAGAAATAAAACAATATAATCAAGAGTTTTTTACAATTTCACAAACTTGTGTGCAATAATGGGCCAATTTTCCATAAGCAAGACAGATAATGCACCATGAAGTGATGTTACATGTGGGTATACCCAAAGTCCCTCCACTCAGCAGCCATATTGCAATGCATTTTGGGCCCTTTCGGCAGGCTTCACAACACCAATCTTGCTCCAGCGGCAAGATCACAACACATGATTGGCACAATCAATGTCTTCACAACACACCACATGATTGGCTCAATGTATTTACATGTCCACGCTTTTGCCAATGGAGGGGTGTGATATATGTAGACAACACCATAATGCTTACAAACTAACCCCATGCATTTCTATGGAGGATTTTTGAGTGCTGTGTCTCCTCATTAAAAAGTCTACCTCCTTAAAAGCTCATGGTGTTCATGTATTCCAAGGCTCCCGAGCTGTTCTTGACCAAACGCTTTACACTCGTTGCTTTTAGGCCATGCCAGATAGCCCGGCCCTCTTCCAGCATCGTGAAATGTTCCTGCAAAATAATGTGGGCAAGAACTATGATTATCCAGATCAATAGTTGAACATTATTATTATATATAACCTTAAATGGAAATGAGTAAAATCTTACATAGCCATTGGTGGAGTAAGGATCCCTGAGATTAGGAAACAGTCACAATGAGTGCATATCTTTTTCCTTGACTTCGTACTGATATCCTTCTAAAAACAATAGGAAAATTATATTAGATATATTCAGACAACATTACAAGCTAAAAAAGGAAGAGTGATTAAACATGGATTATGGATAAAATATAGACTTAACGCTTCTTGCCACTAAAATATGCTTAAGTGATATTACATTGCATTACATTTAGCTAACACATTTTTAACCAAAGCGACTAACATGGTAGCAGTTTAAGTTTTTTAAAGCAATTCTCTCAACAATTTTAGGACAATTTAAAAACAGTAGAGTACAGTAAGAATAAGTGCATCAGTGAGTGCTGTTTTTAAACAGTTGAGTGTCAGTTCAAGACAGGTGGTAAGTACTAGGATCAGCAAGACTTGTTGTAAGTAGTGCTATGAGAGGAGATGTTCTCTAAAGAGCTGGGTCTTCAGGAGTTTTTTGAAAATGGAGCCACTGTGTAGTTGGTAATAGATATCCCTACAGCTAAGGTTCTGCCTTATAGCATTTATCAACCCCACAATCACCAGTTCAATATTGTTTTTACACAGCAATTCTACTACCTAATACCTGGATTAAAATACATCAATTTACTGCACACCATCAGCACCTGCAAAAGGGCTGTGCACAGGGATTGTGAACTTTGATTGATTTCAAATGTATTTCTTAAAAAGGATCATAAGGATCTGCATAAACTCCATTCAGGATACAAAGTGTGCGTGTGAAATCATTAAGAAACATGCCTAAGGTCAGGCTGATTCATAGTCTAAACAAGCTAGAAAAAAGAAAAAAAAAAGTGTTGCAATATGGCTGCCGAGTGGAGGGACTTGCCTAAAAGGACTTTGGCTAAACTCACATAAAACCTCACCTTCTCGAAACTTTGAAAAGAAAAACCAGGCTGCAGTTTGAGGTACTTTTTTCTCCATGGTACTGGACATTGATGAGCATTTTGCTGACCCTGTTAAAACAAAGAAAATTATTACATCAATACAAGAACAACAATGATTTGACTATCAGCAGTATATCAACTAACCAGCAAAGGACTTCTAAACTTTATTCTGACATTATTTACCACAGGTTACCAAATGTTTCAACTGCAAGTGTTTTGTCTTAAAATATGTTCATATAATCCCTACTTTTTAAGCAACATGACTGGTAATAACTTAAATAATTTCATTAGGCAGTAAACATTTTACCATATCCATAAAAAACTGCTCATAATTTCAGAGAATAAACATTTCTTACTCTGCTCAGCTGTAGGGTTATGCCTGATGGACTGAATATCCTTATGCACGTGCTTGCAAGCTATTGAACCACAATTTCTACAAATATCTAAAATTAGTATCAGCTAGCTAACTTCTATACTCTTTGGCTTACCTGCACCCTTTATAAGTTAGGAAACAAAGAAATTGATCTAACCCAAATAAAGCCAACAGACTCTAACAGAAACTAATACCAGTGCCATACAGAGAATGGAGACTGCACCAAACCAACCAGGCTAACGGTTACCTTACACCTCTGTTTGCTACAAATGCCTAACAGTTAAACGAATGCCCTCGTGGTCTCAGCTAATGTTAGCTAGCAGCAATTTTTTTTATAACCAAGCAATAGTGTTCAGTTCAACCAAACGTCAATGAGTCGACAGACTGTTATAATTAGTCAGTCAACAGATCCATTTGTGCCAGGTGAGCATTTGCCAGCACACTAACGTTAGATCGCTATGAACAGTGGAGTTCTGGCTGTAACTAATGTTAATCAGCTAGAATGCTAGGCTACGTTAGCATGTTAGAGCTATTCCCTCAGTGGGTATTCAAATTCCAACCGCCTTTTCGAATTTCAGAAAGGACTTTAAGACGTTGTCGACTCCAATATTATATTAATGTCAGTTTACAGTTTAAGTATTACAAATTAACATAAACTTAACCATTTCAATTTGATAAGGTTATAACCCAATCGGGTTATGTTAGCTTGCTGGATGTTTTACCAATAATTTTCTGAGCTAGCTAGTGCTAGCGACCTTGCTACTAGCTAGCGACCAAGCTAACGTCACCAATATTTCATAGTAGGTAAAACACGTTGGTATGAAAACATATACCTGTGATGTGACATTACTTAATTGTGTATTTGTCATAGTTTTCATGCTAGCTTACAGAAGTAGAGGGAACAAATTAATTTACCTTTTACGATCCCACGCTGTACTTCAATGGCGTCCATCTTCTTTTCAAAAATCTCAACTGAAGGACCGGAAGTGTAAATGACTCCACCCCAGAGTTCGTACATTCACCAAAGATTGTTAAGGCGGAGCAAGATACTTCGTCGTAGTTCATGTCTATGGGCGCGAAATGGGGATCGAATCCTGTCTGCATAAAGAGGCGTGTCGATGACGTATTGATGAGCATACGCTGTAACCGCCAACAGCAGCGGCATAAATAACCGGGCGACACCTGATATAAAGTCGATTTTCTCCAGACTGGAATGCTCAAAAATGCTAAAAATGTACCTGAAATGTTCAGAAGGGTTTGAGGATCATGAAAACGTGGCCGAAATTCACATTCCTAACTCTATAGAACCAAGACCTTAGCATATGTGGTAAAATTCTGAGCTATGCCCATAGACTTCAATGGAGCAGTCGCTGCCTCTGCTCTGCATAAAGGGGGATTTTGACCCCCCCTCGTGCGATCCGGGTTCCCGGAAGTGGCTTATTCAGTTATTAATCATCTTCCGTCCTTCGCACTACTTGTGTAGCGCACGCATTCTCCGACCTGTCACCTGTCAGTCATCATCGGAAGAGAGGTGTTTGGAATTCCCGCGTTACAATCGTCAGCCAATCAAGGTGGTCACTTCAGTCAAGCTCGTGCATGAGTAATGACGTCATCCATAGCCACGAAGACTCCTAGTTTAGGAGTTGTCTGAAAGGCTTTGTGAATAACTTTTAAGAGAAAACTCAACTAAACTAAAAAATTTAAGTGCGATTTAGGAGTAGCCTACTCCTAGTAGTAAGATAAAAGCCTTTGTGAATAGCCTACGGCCCCAGTTATTCATCATCTTCCGTCCTTGTGTAGCGCACGCATTCTGAGACCTGTCACTCATCATCGTAAGGGAGGTGTTTGGAATCATGCCCGCGTTACAATCATCAGCCAATCAAGGTGGTCACGCTTGCCCATTTACCCAAATTAATGGTCGAATATTACTGATGATCATTGTTATTTAAGAACATGCAGTGTCGCGTAGGGTACCAAAAACATCTTGCTCGTAAAAAAGCATCATAACGCATTATCATTCTGGCGGGTCTGTTATTTACTGTAGGCTCAGCAAACCACATGCCTTTATTTTGGGCAACCCTGCATTCATTCATTCATTCATTCATTCAACCTTTATTTATTCTCGAGGGTCATTGAGGGAAGCCCCATTTTCAATGAAGCCAAATTACAGAAGCCGGGCAAAGCTCCACAAACAAGACAACATTCGAGGCCTTCTGTTGAAGAATTGTATATAAAGCCTGCGCTGACAGTAATCCTCCTGCCCCTGATAGGTCTACCACAGCTGTGGATAGTGTGGAATGTTCAAGTAATAACACAATCCAATGTGTGTCTCAATTGTCCCCCGCTGACCACCTCACACATTTCTCTAGATTTTGCAACGAACTTACATGACACAATGCCATAAAATATGCCAGTTTTAGGACACAGAATAATGTTTGTAATGATACCAGGTAGGCCAGGTATTGTCGAAGGTGCATGGTGAAGTGAAATTCTTACTTTGGAAAACAAACATTTGCCGATATCATCGCCGATCATCAGAATATTGCAACAGATTCTGTGTTCTGGACTGTAGGTAACTTGTTAAGCCAGTGGTTCTCAAACTTTTATTTCATTCCCCACTTTGATCAAGGGGCATGACTGATGATAGTGGAGATAACGTGTTATCCCGAGGCTTTTGCAAGTCAGCATCTTCGACGGTAGTCTATTAAAAATATAAGTTTTCGATGTCCCAAACGGAGAGCCATAGCCTACTTTATTGTTTTTAACGATATCTATGCTACTCACAAAAATGTAGGCATGGGGACATGATGAAGTAGGTTATGAAACTGTCGTGTGTTAAATTATTGTGATTACGAGCCAGTGGTTTTCAAACATTATCATTGACTGACATCTAACTAACTGCAACAGGCTCATATCGTCCCTCGCATTCGCAAAATGAGGACCAGTGTTTTGTCAAATTGCAAATAGCTATTCGCTTTTAACTATTTTTTTATGATAGTAGCCTATACAAAAAGCACTTCATACTATCTTAATCTTGGAATATGGGGAGGGAAGTGGCCTGCAGTCAGCCAAATATGAATGTAATTCTGCGCATAAAGCAGATGTAATTGTTTATTGTACAGAAAATAAAAATGACATGTCAAAGCAGTCAATTGACTACATTGCAGTCAAGAAGTAGGGCAAATTAATTTACTGAAACCAAAACGTGGTCGTAGTTGTCTAAGCCTCTATTATGAGCCTGTTAAAAACGCCGCCAGATAGTATTAAATCGGCAACAACATTGTTTTCTGCAGAAGCCTACCCAAGGCTACAGATTAATTCTGAACAGTTATTTCTCTACTGGCTCAATTATCACACCACTGTTTTGATTTGCGTAGTTGCGTTAACCCCAACACTGTCAATCATGTAGACAGCAAATTTCGATTTCGATTTTCGTGTAGTCAAGCCTTAAGCCATACCCAAGTAGCCTAAATCGAGGTAATGTTTAATTATGCATGATTTATTTTGTTATTGAATTCGTAGGCTGGGATTACTCTCGGCAACAATTATGTAAGGGACTGCAGGCAGAGCGATGTACAGTGGCAGAGCGACTCACAGTGGCTGAAAGTGGTACTAAAGCTTCACGCAGCTTCACGCCGCGTAATGCGCGAATGAAGTGGTCATTTGAAAGCGATGCCCACTGTAAATATCGCAAAAGTACCCAATGTATAACTCTTGCATATACCCTAAGTTCTGCAGCCTATGCAGTGTTGAATCTCTGCATTCACTTTACTCACAACTGGATGAGTGGGTGTAGCCTAGCTGTCATTTATATGATTGTTATAGTCGGCACTGGACATTTTCTTAGCATTTGTTGTGATGATGCAAAACAAATGACAAGTAGAAGTGTTGTGAATGATGTGTTAGAACAGCAACTGATCTAATGAGAATACCATTGTGTGTTTGTGTTTTTAATAGGTGACAGTATTGTTAGACCTTCTGAGAAGCTTCAAAAAGCGTTCTACCCACCACGAAATAAGCGAATTGAGAAGAAGGAGCGGTTTCTTTTGGAAATTGAAAATGCTATTACACAAGGAAGTTTGAACTTATCAAAATAAATCACCTTGGATAAAAGTGTCTGTTAGATTAATAAATGTAAAATGAAAAAGAATACTAGGTGTTGGATGTTTCACTTCTCTGAAACCTAACATCTAATATTTTTTTTAGTTTACCAATATGTTGCATGGATTATTGGATATGGGCTATATTAACTCTTGTATCTTGTAACTCTATGTATGCTCTGTTATAGCCACACCAAAGGGTATTTGTTAAAGCACTAGCAGTTCACATCGCCTACTTTTTAAAAAGATTAAATATGTATGTTAGCGAATTTCCAAAATTAACAAGATTACGTAGGCGGATTCGGCTGTTATAATTTACTATGAGGCTTCTCACTTTTCTTAGGATTCAATTGTTCTTTTTTATTTCGTTATCCTCAAAAAGAAACAAGCATGTTTTTCTTTTGCCAGGTATAATGCTAGGCTGTTGCAATCAACATAACCAAAATAACACACGAAAAGGAACACGCCTTCAATGTTGGTTTGGCTACTTAGCCTATGCCAGACTGTTGCATACAGCTTCAGAGCTGGACATATCCAGAGATACTGACCTTCGCAGGTACAAGGTAAAGGTAGGCTATTTAAACGTTAGTCCGAGAAACAAACACGTTTATTTAATTTTTTTAGTTTATTTAGTTTAAACGGAGGACTTGACTGTCACATTGTTCAATAGCCTAGGCTACTATAGGCCTATATTTGCGTTAATGTAGCCTACTATAGAAAACGCATAGGCCATCACTGCATTTGTTGTCCATCCGACTGCAATTCAATGCCTATTTCAGTATGTTTTCTCATTCAAATGTCTTAATCATAGACTGTAAAATATAAGGTAGGCTATTGTTACGTCTTACAAGTAGGCTATTGTTACGTCTTCCGGAACTGCTCCCCCTGCTTTATATTCACGAGCGCACACCATATCAGACAGCTGATTAGAACGGTATTGTTGCGTCATCCGGAACTTTTTTCCTGGCCGGAACAAATTCACTGTGACAGTACCGTTAATATTGTATACTTCTGCCTAACCAATGACCCATTCCACATGTATCCGTACAGCGGCCAAACCACAAGTGGCCTCAACATCACAAAGGTTTAGTTGGTTCTTCCCTTTTGTAAATGCTGGAATGCTCAAATTGGCGGCACACATAAGCATCCCCAACATCAAACCCTCTATCAGCTATTATCAAGTCACCTGGCAGTAACTTGTCCAAAAATCTTTCTGTTATCATTTTGTCACTGGTACCCCCAGCCTTTTTATATAAAAGATATAATACCAATCAAATGTTTTGTTGTGTTGTGGCTTTTATAATTTGAATATGTTTGACATCTGGCTGTAAAATCACTTGCTTTTTCAATCAGTCAATAATACATGCACATTTTCTAAATTTGTAACGAAAGGAGACAGGCAAGCTATTTCTCAACACCTCTCCACGCCAAATGTGTATGCCTGATAGGTTTAGTCCAAGTCTCAGTCTCATCATGATTGCCAACAGCTGTTGAAAAAGTGTCAGTTTCAAGTTTCCATTAAGGTGAGGGGCGATAAAACTTAACACTACCATCAACACTGTATAGATTGGTAACCCAGTGTAATATTTGACCTTTTCATCATTACCCTCAAAGGCATGTTCTTCCAAAGACACTTTCTTATGTTCGTCACGAAGATCTAGGTAGGCCTACTGATTTCTTAAATTTTGGCATTCCAAGTGGAGGCGTTGAATATCCTCACCCGTGAGGTCAGTTTGTACCCCTACAGTTAGACGTAATGGTTTCCGTAGGCCTATCTTTATCATGCCATTCATCTATTTCATGCACAATGTTTTCTTTATGAACGTTAACAATATTAAGTAGGCCTAGGTCTATCGCGGACATACTGTATCGAGGAGAGCAGTGGCTGCTAAGAGTCTCTGTTTTTGATCCCTCTTTCTTTTTTTCAACTGCTACCTCATGTCAAACTTTTTCAAAGCTGCCACCAATCTCGCTTTCTCTGGTGTCCTGACGAAGGAGAAAATGCTGGGAATTTAGTCCAGCGAAAGGGGATGGTCACTCTTTCTCCCTACAAATGAATTACATATCTGATTATGATAGACTAGTCTAGGCTAAATATAAAATTAGATTTACACGGATTTAGATTCTATACTCAGATTAAAGGGACATTAGGCAACGTTTTCATGTTAATTAATCATCTTCGTAGGTCGGTATATGGCTAAATGACTCATTACAGGGTGAATGAAGACTCTCTCGCCCGCCCCTACTGCCTGTAGGAAGAATATCCCACTTGCAAGTTCGGTGTATCCTACCCGCCGACCTTCAGTCTCACAAAGTCTCAGACATCGCGAGAAGCAGGATCAGTTTACATCCTGCATCCCCAGCACAGAGGCAGGCTAATGAAACGCTAGCGATTGTTGCAAACATGTGTATAATGGCAGAGCCGGTGAAAAAGCATGCGAAAACCCTTGACAGAAGATGCAAAGAAAAGGAAGAGAGCTTCAGACCGAGGGAGGGCTCGCACACGTATTGACACGTACAGACGGTAGGGGGAGCTTCGTAGAGAAAAAGCATCAGGCTTGCCTGGTATCCCATATGCTATCTTAATGCAGAGGAAGTAGATTGGGACCCAAATAGAACGTTCAAGCCAAAGATCCTTGATTACTAGCAAGATAGAGCAACGTAATTCGTTACTATGGGAGCAAAACGGGACAGTTCCGGTCTGCATAAGTGGGAGTGTCACCTTATGTCACTAAATAAACTTTCTCTCTTAATAAGCAATAAGAACAGATAAACATAATTCTGTTCACAGTATTATTGTCTATAATCATGTATGATACCAATGAATCATTCTTTAGGACATGATATGAATAATTTAATTAGTCATCTGAACCAAGCTAGCTAGCTAGCTAGCTAACGCTATCTTAAAATGCTATACAAGTGGATGGGAGTAGCTATGACAATACAGCTATGCGCTAACAAGTGACTAGTAGTTGAAGGACTTCGCTTAAACTTAATATACTGTTGCAAATTCACTTGAGTATACACTATCCACTTTAACTAATGTCAGTAATGTTATTCAGCTAGTTGTCATTTCAAAGAAATTACACTTCTCCGTTTAAAATGTTATCTTAGCTAAGAGGCTAGCTAGCATGCTAACAACCGGACAGTAACTGGCAGCAGCATGGTCTGATATTAAGTTATTTTATTACAAATCCGAACACTAAAAAATTACACTTTTAGGCTTGAAATGATCCCAAACACTTACAGATTATGACAAAATTTTCCAAAAAACCCTCAACAAATCCAGAAAGACATAATGACCAATTTATTGGTAAAATTCCACAAGTCTCCATTGACATTAGTGCAGCGAGGGTTTACTCTGGTCTGCATAAAGGGGGATTTCCCCCCCTCCCCCTTGCAATAATCGAACGCGGAAATTGTTGAGCGTTTGCACCTCTCGCTCCGCTTTAACCCTCTCTGTTCAAGCATTGTTTTTGTTTTTATTGTTGAAAGGGTCTATAGAGTACCGAAGCGTGATGTTGCGTTTCCATGACAGCAGAATCACTGGATCTAAACAAACTTTCAAAGTGACTTAAATAGCATTGAATGTAGGCATCATTTCTAGCTAATAAAAACAAATATAGTCATTTAAACGTGTTTTACCTGCAGCAGCTTAGCCACAACACGGATTCCCTGGCAGGTGTAATAGAAACAAACAAAATTCCAGTGGATATTTCACGTCTTTTCAAAGACTGGCGGCTGTTAACTCATTGAATGCCAAGCTGTTTTCGGAAGCTTTGTCCTAGAGTGCCAGCAATCTAGACCACTTTCTGGGAAGTGATCAGCGAGACCTGGCGAGACTGCCACCTAGTGATAGACCCACGAAAATGGCCTGGTTTTGAGCTGACGTGGATGAGCCACTGATTCGACTGATTCGTTTTTGGCACTCAATGCAAGGGAAGGAAAATTTTTATATTACGTTTTTTGGCAATCAATAAGTTAAGAGTGACGTTTTTTGCCAAAAATAAAGGCAAAACACGTGAATTTAAGGATTTTAACCGCATGCTGAAGTTACATGCAGGTCTCTTTTACGGAGAAAACCCATGCTAAAATAAAACTCTGTAGTAACAAATTTGGTTGTGTTGGTATGAATATATGTTGTAGTATGTGATTCCTACAGTATAAAAGAAACGTTGTAAAATTATTTAAATAGATTAAGAAAGCCACCGCTATGGTGATTACTAATGGTAGATCGATTTGTTTAGATCCAGTGATATCGCTGCCTTCACAACGCTACGTCATGGCTTGATACTCTATAGCAAAGATTCTACAACAGAGCTCCGCTATAGAATCTTTGCTCTATAGACCCTTTCAACAATAGAGTGTCCCAGTGACTTCCGTTTGACTTCCGCTACAAGGGACCTATCTTTAAAAAAAATATGAACGGGAGTTAATGGAGAGATAACAATTATTTTTTGGTCCAGTTTGAATTGTGCCACGAATTTCACATATGATGTGTGTGAATTTAAAAGATAATTTTTCACGTCAAGAAAGTACTGTTGTTCAATAGACTTCAAAAGTTATGTTGGTTTTGTGCAAATCCGCTCAGTCGACTACATCTCTCGTCTCGAACGATGTACGTCACCAACGTAATTAAACGATAAGATTAGCTGTTATGCTAGTTAACGGTTGCATCTTGCTGCCTGCTATGTCACTTAACAGTATCTAATGTACAGTCTATGGACGAATACAATTTACAGTACCTGATGTGTTTAATCCTCTGACTCATGGTATTTTCATCGGCAAGGAAAGCCCAATTAAGACCTGTTGCTGGTATGCTTGTACCAAAGATTCTATAGTTAACTTATCAACCGTCTCTGCTTGTACAACCTAGTGTGGCTGTGAATGAGCTAACGTCACTAGCGCGACTGATGGGTTTGTAGTCGTTGGAATTACGATCTTTCACAAAGTTGTAATCTAATAGTTACAAAACAAACTGCAAATGTCTTTACATGAAAATTTGTCTTTATAATTGACAAACATCATATGGGTAATTCAAGGCACAAGTCAACCGGGACCAGAAAATAATTTCTTTTTCGTCATAGACTGGCGTTCAAATTTTTTTGAAAGATAGGTCCCATGGAGGCAAACGGAAGTGGCGTCACTGGGACACTCAACAATGCTTGAACATTCTATTTGGTTACCAATCTACTTCCTCTGCATTAAGATAACATATGGAATGTTAAAAAGGAAGTCTTGTGGGGCCAACTATGATGCTGATAATGGAACTCTCTTGAAAGGGTCTACCCTCTCCACCCTCTCCATGTCCATGTTTGAGTACTGACTGCCCACTACTGCTTACTACTGTTTTACTAATGTACACAGCCTAACGTTGTCACTACTGTTTTACTGCTACACTGTTTTTCATGCTATATTAGCACACATGATCAATGGCTGCGGTCAGGCTTCTGCTACAATACTGAATGAATGAATGGCTATAACCCTATTACCTCAACCTGTTCTTGCACTGAAATAGTTTTTTTTTTTTTTTTTTGTCTACATTATACTTTACTCTCCTATTTGTCCATATTATTTATGCTGGTCTCTAGACCTTACTCTAGCACTGTTGCACTGTTGGACTAATGTTGGACTACTTTTTGCACCTTCACCATGACACTCACTCTCTTGAGCACCTTGCCATGCACACATAACTAAGGACTATGGTTAGACTACTGTTTGCACCTTCACCATGACACTCACTCCCTTTAGCACCTTACCAGTCCCGGCCCTGTCACTTCAAGCGTCTTATGCTTGATCACCCTCAAGCACATTGGACTTTCTTAATTTATTTTATATAGTGTATTTAGTATTTAGCTTTGTTAGTTTTCTTATCTTTCTTCTCTTCTACTGTCTTTATTGTACAGTGGAGTTTAGTTATATGTTTATACTTATACGTATGTTTACCATTTCTGCTGTAAGTGCATGTTGTGTGTGATGTCTGTATGCTACTGAGACCCTTGAATTTCCCCTTGGGGATCAATAAAGTATCTATCTATCTAGTGCCCTCTTCTTGCTTCACTCTTCTATTACGTCACACGAAGGGTAGTCGTTGTGACGTCACAAAAGTATTCTCCAGCTGGGAACGATAATGTCATCAAATTAGTGGAGATTATGGCGGTTCGTAGATGAACGAAATCTGAACGACAGAACAGTTAGGATGCTGTTTGGATTGCGAATGCTTTAGTGAAATCGCTACCATTTATTGCCTAATAAGCAAAGCTAGATTTGACGATTTGGTTTGGCCTGATTTGTAATCCTGATCAAGAACGAGCCTGCTGTTCTGCGCACAGGATGGATAACGTCTTGAAATTCTCTAGGTTTTTTTACTCGAGAAAGAAATATGGGCGTAAGATAGGCTTATGATCGAAACAAAAATACTGCCATGTCTCCAACATGTATTGATGTGGATTTCTATCGCTGACCCAGTATGCCGTGCTGCCAATAGCGCTGCTTCGTGGTTTCCCCGTGTGACTAATCTACCAAGCAGGATTTTTTTTTAACGGTTCAGCGGCTCACGGGTGAATTAACCCAATGTATATCCTTGGAAAGATCATATAAATTGGAGGAGGATGAACATGGATATGCAAATGTTTGTTTTAGAGGGATACAAACGTTAACGAGCTGACAGAGTGGAACTTGTGCACTTTACACACAAACTTGTATTCCCTTCCAGCATCGACCTTTGCTGCCCGCACACTATTGGAATGTGTCTGCCAATCATCTTCTGTGTCGGTTATCGTGAATGCCAGATTGAGAATGACAATTGCGATACCCTGTTTTGTTTCATCCGCACCGATGCTTGCCATCATGCAACAGTAGCCTACGTTACTGTTAATTGGAGTTCACTTTTATCAGGGGAATTTATTATCTAACTGTATTGGAAATCATGTCGGGCTAAAGGGAACTTCATCCTGAAACCACCTTCAATCCACCATACCAACCTCTAGCAGCTAACGTTAGAGGAAAACATTCAAACGCCTCTCCGCTGTTTCACAACCGCGTCAGTTTGAATAACCAAGCAAAATGGGGTACGTAGCCTTACACTGTTGTATGGTCTCTGACTGTTGTTTCATATCACGTCAATCATATTCCATATACTCTGTTGTATTTACAACAAATGTTGGCCGTCATTCAAGAAACAGAGTAGGATAGTTGTTTTGCATTGTAAAACGTCTGATCTCAGCGTCATGCTAACGTTAAGCTAGCTGTCAAATAGACTGCTACACGCCGTTCACGGAAGGCTAACAGTTAAACATAATGCACACAGGGCCAAGCATTACGAACCTAAGCAAGAGAAGTGCACCAGACGAGACAGTATGACTAGACCATCTCTTACCTCGCATTATAATTGTTACATTCAGATCTATCTGGTGCACCTTCTGTGCTAGTAAGAGTGTAATTTCCTAGCCTAGGCTCAACGTTGGTCTAGAATTCATAGTGGTCTGGCTGAAATCCGCGAATGCCTTCTCGTCGGTGTATGGCACAACGTGGCTTTGCTTTATATTACCCAAGTTTTCTTTGACAGCGCCTAAGTTCAAAAGGCAATAGTGTCTGACATTGCCCAAGTTGCCACTACTGGTCTGGGGTAAAGAAGTTGGGAGAAAACGCGACTTTCCCCCATGAGTTAATTAATATTTTGTTTCGAGCTTAACTGTCTCCGTACACTGTCCCAAATTCAGATGTTGCACGGAAGGGGGATGGGAATATGGTCTTCGATCATTCTGAAGGGGGCACATAATTTAGCATCATGCATCTCTACATTGGGACCTTGCTGCGAACCCATGCAGATCAATTCAATTTCCAGACCACACTGACCAATATTACAAATATTTCCCTGTAAGGTAAAAGTCACTTTGTTTGCTGTCTAAATTGTGTTCCTGTGGGGTCAGTCTGAGTTATTTAACCAATTTGCTTGGTTATACCTAACACACTTTTAGTGATTACCCGTGAGGCACAATGATATTGGCCCCAGAATGATGTGCCAAGACATTTGTCATTAAATGTTGTTTATAGTACCTATCAGCTTTGGTTGCACTAGTGTTAGTCATCACAATATGCCAGCCAGTACCAATAGCTTCAGCCTTCGGGGGCAGCCGTGGCCTACTGGTTAGGGCTTCGGACTTGTAACCGGAAGGTTGCCGGTTCGAACCCCGACCAGTGGGAACGGCTGAAGTGTCCTTAAGCAAGGCACCTAACCCCTCACTGCTCCCCGAGCGCTGCTGTAGCAGGCAGCTCACTGCGTTGAGATTAGTGTGTGCTTCACCTCACTGTGTGCTGAGTGTGTTTCACTAATTCACTGATTGGATGATCACTGATTACGGTCTCAAAAGAGCATACTTATACACTTAGTACCTTACCATTAGAGCAAAAATGAGAGAAAGCATTTGGGACTGCACAGCTAGGGGATTTCAATATCTTTCAGTTTGGAAAGGTAAAAAACTGTCCTTAAATCTATAGTGATTCAACCAAGTTTGCTTAAACAACATGCTTTCAGTGGTTTGCTGAGGAGCACAATGATGTTGGCCCTAGAATGACAAAACATTATGAAATGTTTTTACAGTATCAGAGTTGGGTGCAACATAGTTAGCCATTGTTAGTCATCACAGTATGCCAGCCAATACCAATGACTATAATACTTTACCATTAGAGCAACACTTTGGGACCACGCAGCTATATTCTAACATAATTGTAACACACAATGGCTCTGTTCGAAACGGTAAAAACTGCTGCCTTTTAAGATATGTTTTTGAAGGTAGTATCACTGAACACTTAATGCTCCCTACCACCCATGATCCTTTGCAGTAACGTCTGAAACAGCTGTGAAAAGTAAACAAAGATGGCGGATTACATCAGGTAATGGCTGCTGAATCTGTTGAAATGTGATTTGTGTGACATTACTTGGCTTAGATTTGTAAACACATCTGATTACTATTGTTGTAACCATTGACAGCGTCTGGTCTGATATGTGCCACCCATCAAACTCATTTCTACCTTTAGCCTGCTAGCTAGTTGCGCGTGTAAATCCTCACACCCCTAACCTTAAGAACGCTTTAAACCGCCGAGTTGGAAGCCTGGGCTTTTAGCTCAGTGGTTAGCGTGTTCGGTGGCCGGTTTGAGGGCCATGAGCGGTGGACGAATTACGACCTCTGTTACACTAGTCTAGTATATGTAGTTTTGGCAATTTCTTTACTGTGTTCTCGGTTTTTGCTCGCAGGTTTCACTGCAGAGCTCCCCCTACAGCTTTAGAGTATATATTTTACAACACTCCTCAATCGGTCAGTCTGCCGTTTCCTCTTTCCCTGTTCCTCTGACAACGGTTTACTCGCTTTCTGCTTCTTTTCGCTGGTTCTGCCATGACAAATGTCTCCGTAACTCCATCGCTACCTTGTTCTAGCTGGTGCCTGGCATGTAGTGCAGTAAAGCAATTTGTTACATTGTGAGACTGCGAGACTTTCTGTCTCTGAGTCCGGCAGCCCGCCGGCCCACTAGTTCGAATTACAGGGGGTACTGGGGGTACTATACCCCCCAATGAAGACCCAGTACCCACCAAAGAGACAGAAATATCCGTTTTGGGGGGGTCAGATAATTTTTCTGATATTGTGAAAAAATATCATTACAGTTGGCTACAATACAAGTCAACTCCTATTTTCACTAGGAAAAGTTTAATGTAAAGCGATTTCAGACACCCCTATTATGGACCGTACCATTTTTAACCACCGTGGTGCTAGAACCCAAAGATATAGAGAACGACTTCAACTTCTCAAGCAAGTGCCAACGGCGTTGATTCCTCCAGTAGCCTAAATTCGGTTTGCTGCTGACGTGCATGGGTAAATGTAAGTTGCTAGTAGACGTCTAGCTTGTTGTGCTATTTTACAACCTTCATGTATTAACGTGTTTCTTTCATAGCTCATGTCACGTCTTCATACATTTAATTACCGGCTATTTACCTGCTACTTACTTACCCACTGAGGCTAGTAAAGTGGACCTTGGTTAGTTACCAAGGTTAGTTAGCAAGATAATTCTCTATTTAAATCATTTATTATTATTTTACATTGTGGTGAGGTAAAATCGATTGTCATTTCCAAGGAGAGGAACTCCAGTCCATAGCCTAGTTGTCCATTGATTCTCATTTTATCTTGAATAAATTATTGTGCCCTTTTGAAATTAGTTTGGCACAGATCCTGTGTTGTTTTTATTATGCACAAGAGGGTCTGATGTAGCTAAGCCTACATAACATTAGTGAAACCTGTGGAAACATAAAGAGCCAAGTAGCCTAGGCTAAATAGTGCTAGTATTTGAATTTGTTTTTAATTGGTTAGTAGGCCTATTGTTTTTACATTCTGGTTATCGGATTCTTGTAGGTTACCACTCTGTAGTTCTTATGTGGTAGTATGTTTTTTCATAGTAGGCTATATGCACCTTAATCACATTAAAGATTGCTTAGGCTTCACATATCTCTAGGCAATTGTGTTGATTTGACACTGACTACCATAGACTATAATGGAAAATTGGTTTCTGTTTATACAGTAGGCTAGGCTTTATTAGAGGGTTGGATCTTACCTCCAGGTCTTATGAAATCTAAAAATAAACCAAATCAATATGTCATGAAATAAGCAATAGGCTGTAAAGGTATTACTTTTACTAGTAATTAGAATGGTATTTCAGTGCACTTAACTTCTAACTTTTGAGAGTTGATCAAAACCGTTCTCTTTTGGACATGGTAACAATGAGATATTCTGTAGCCAACTGATTATCAGTTTGTCGCATGTTTACACCTTGTATGTGTGTTGCACAACACATCACTTGGCGATCACGATGGGGATTGATATGGTAGTGGACCATGATGGTCATAGAAGAAGTGAAGAAGCAGTACCCCCCAATTATGGTGGGGTAATTCGCACTCTGATCGAAACGGCCACCATTCGCCCCAGAAAAAACTCAAAACCATTCCAATGACTACGAAGCTGTGAAGTTAAGGTAAATTCAGCTAAACAAACTGCATAGTTCTCCTTTAACGTCCGGCTTTTGCTAACCAAAGATTCTAGATTGCTACGATCATTCAATCCAAAGGCAGGCCATCCTTAATATATATTTTTGTTTGCAGTAACAGCCAAAAAAAAAGTTTTTAAAAAAGTAAAATTTTGGTCATGGTGATTACATAGATGAATTTAACGTCACTGACTGTGTATTCAACCCGTGCCTTCAGTAGCACGTCCTCAATTGTTTGAGTTTCCTCCACCAAAACTTTAGTGGTCTTCCTGAGGTCAGTCAACACGGTCACCGTTAGACTAGAGGGGAGAAGGGATGGGAAAAGATCTGGGAACAGTTAATAATAATAAAGTTTCATTTATATAGCGCCTTTCTCAGACTCATGGTCACTTTACAAAGTCAGCACAAACAAAGCAAGACAACACAAAAACAAACAGACAGTCAAAACAAAAAGAAAAAAATGGGCATTTGCGATGAGTCAAGCGGTGGTGGAAGTTCACAGTTCTTCCAGAACTTCGTCCCAAGTTAAAGCGGTGTCAAGATGTTTTTGAGCACGCCTGTTCTCACTATTACCAAATACCAGCTCACACACCATTTCTAACTTACCTAGCATATGATATTTTCATATATTAAGAAAAGATAAACAATTTTGTAGTGTATTTCTGGGATGTTCTGCCTTTCACACTAAAAATGTGATTAGAAAATGGACATGCCACTTGGCTTTTTTGCCAGCTTTTCAATGTATCAAGCTTTTTAAAAGTGTGGGGGTTGTGGGATAGGAAAATGAAACAATCTGGCCAAATTATAAATAACTCCCTACAGGGACATTGTAAGTGTTTTCTGAGAGGGGTGCGGACTATATTGGTGTCCAGGAGTTTCTCCCCCGAACATTTTTTGAAATTCTGATTGCTAAACACACCATTTTAATGCAGTTTGGGGGGGACAGAAGAAGCAGCGCCCCTCATATGTGTGGCTCATGTGACATGTAGGCCTACATGATCTACCTGCGATCACTTCACTATTTGACACTACCCTATATGGAGACATATCTCAGGTTATACATCTAGAAATCATTTCAGAAATTATGTTTTGTGCATATGGTTTAGCAGGCTACAATAAATTTCGAGGTATCACGGACACAGAATAGTGACAGAACTGTAAGCTTAAATTCAAAAACGTTTGAAGTCTACCCTAACATATGCAAAGGGAATATAAATAAATAGTGTTGCATTAATTAATTAGCTTAATTAATGTAAATTTAAAGATTATAATTTGGAGTTTCTATGCTTTTTCCATTGATGGTTACAGGAAACTAAGCTACGTAGTTTAAACTATTGTTGCTTCTAGTCCACCTTACCTCCAGTTTCACTTGCTGCAGGGACGCACACATTGCATGAGCGCTCATAATGAGTTATACATAATGGAAATCTTAGTTCTCATCTTAATCTTAATTTCGCGGCTACGTGGACCTGTAGGTTAATTGTTGAGGAGGCCCATAGTTTGAGAAAAGCTGCAGATCATAGACAGAGAAAGCATAATGCTCTGAGAACAGTAGCCAAAGGTCTTTCTGCAGAAACAACAAGTGCCTTGGTGCGCGCACCGCCGTCTCCCTGCATCACATTGTGACAAAAACTGTCAGTCAGACAGTGAATTTTGGTTTACTAAATTAGCATAATGCGGTAACAATTATCATTTCAATTCTACCTGAAATCTGCTCACTGCAAACATAATGCAGACCCAAGCAGCAGCACAGCCTTGAAAGACGCACAATTTGAATTTGATCAGAGCGGCGCTGATTCTTCACTGGCTAACTTGATGTGATTGGCTGGATGACCGTTCAATCAAATCAACAGACCTATTTGTGTCTCTGTGTTTGCGTTATGGTAGATATGGTTCCAACTCTTTACGGGAGCGTTTATTTCCATATTTTACTTTAATTTTAATCTGACAAAAAGTGTGGGGGATAGAATCGTGTTCCAGCAAAAGCGTGTACGTTATAAACCCACATCCCCCACACTTGCTACGCGCCTGGAGTATTGTCACACAAGAGAAAATGTAACAGGTGTCATATGGCATCACAATGTGCTGCCATATGACTTTTGTTCTGTCCCCAGTCAAATTATGAGGCGGCAGCAACCAACCAAAACAGTCCTGTATGATCACTAGATCATACCTGTCAACACTCCCGTTTTTCCCGGGTTTCTCCCGTATTTCAAGGTCATCTCCCAGTTGTGTTATTTCTCCCGGAAAACCCCCGTAATTTGGATGGCCATCAAACTTCATTTTAAAATCATTGATCCATTCAGGTTGCCAGATTGTGTATGAAATACACCCTACACATACACGATCACTTAGTTTCAATTTCAACCGTTTTGTCATAGGCTAAAACCTGGCAACCCAAAACCCAAATAAAGAAGCGGGTACCAACTGCGGGTACCAACTGCGCAGCGTCTCGTCGTAAGCAAGCGGGCTAGTTGAATGGCCTACTCCAGAACTAGCTGTTGTGAAATTGTTGGGAATTTAATTGATTAACACATCACATAAACTGTTATTGAGTGTTGTTGATACACTGAACTTGTGCCCTCGGAACCAAATCTGACAGCAAGCACCTTTGGAGTTAGCCTAGGCTGCAGGCAGCTGGTGGTCACACAACTGGCATGTGTAAGGTAGGCCTAATGGTAAGGTAAAAGCAACGACCGAAATGCAGTGTTGAAATACGTGTGCAAACACAGATCCGGTATAAACACTGACCCCCCCCGAAAAAAAATCTCCCGTTTTTGGAAAGCTAAATGTTGACAGGTATGCACTAGATGGAATCCCTCAGGAATCACCTACGCTACAGAGAGGTTGTAGAATGGTTTGACTGTTTGATGATAACATTATGATAAGACCATCTATGTCAAGAGCAACTGTGTGTTTCATTGTGTCATTATGCAAACACAAAGCTTAAGAATTCAGGAGATGAAGCATTAAGTGCTGATGTGATCACACTGATCACACCAGCTTCCAGATTCCGGTACAATGCAACATCACCTACACATGACAAAGTATGGCATTAACAAAGAGCTGCCTAACAAAGAAGCAGCTATTGTGGAGTAGATTGCTGGTTCAGCGACACACAGGCAAGTACACACACATGCACACACATACTCTTTACATTTACACTAATGTTTCTTCGAATAACATTTGTAAGAGAAAACCAAACAAGTTATAAAATGTGATAAATAACTTTGAAGCTAATTTTGTTAGTGATGACCCCTTTATCAACATTATCAACACAATAAGTGTTATTATATCTGACACTATAACATTGACTGCCCCTAACTATTAATAGCCGCTTCTACCAAAGCAGTCTGTCTCATGATCAGAAGTTTCATGTTCCTCTGACAGCAAAAAATAAAATCTACCCAAGTTATTAATCTTATATTAAGATTAAAACATCTATTTAGTGTTGTTTTTAGTTTTTTGACACACTTTGTGTCAATTGGGTTCTAAGGGTTAATTTAAGAAGACTTTGACTTATTTTTTAGAAGTCTTGTCAAGACAAATTTACTCAACCCACTGGCAGACAAATTTGCTTGTTTTCAGAATCAGACGTCTTAAAGAAAGTCAAACTCTTCTTAAATTAAGTCAATTGAGTCAAAAGAGAAAGCCCTTGGTCGGTCTCTTAATAACACTTGGTTAGATTTTATTAGATAAGCAGTTTTTGCAGTGTATACTAGATTATTCTTGTGAGACAGATGATTTAGCCTTGTTTGTGGTGGGTTCAGCTACACACACCAAATTTGGTAGGTGTGTGGGGCTTCCAAAGACAAACAACTGTTGTATGTAAATTGCATTAGTCACGCCCAACAGGAAGTGAGGTAATTGGTATTTTGTGCATGTGGACACATGGTCAGTTTTAACATACTCCTAGACGGTTGGTCAGATTCATGTGAAATTTGGCAAACATGATGCCAAGATATTGCTGATTTTAAAGTGTGAAGGGATTTTTGATATGTTGAAATAGCGAAATAATGAATTTTTATGATTTTAATATAAACAGGAAATGTGTCATAAAGTCACAGTGCATTGAATGAATGGTCTGAAACTTCTCAGGTTAATAGATATTATGATTATGGTGATATCCAGACACCCAATGGGCCTGCCTGGCATAGCGCTATTACCTGGCCAAGCAGGAAATGTGCCAGAAATGGGCAATGCCTTAACGGATTGATCTGTAACTTTACAAAATATTGGATATCATTATTGTGATGATATTCACATGTGTAACTCACATGACTAGCATAGCGTCACCATCTGGCCAAGCAGGAAATATGGCAAACATTTTCAATGCTTTGATGGATTGATCTGAAACTACAAAATATTGGATTTCATGATTGTGATGATATTCACATAATTCACATGCCTAGCATAGCGCCACCATCTGGCCAAGCAGGAAATGTGCCAGAAATGTTCTGTGCTTTGAATGAATGGTCTGAAACTTCTCAGGTTAATATTAAAGTTAGATATTAGGATTATGATAATATCCAGACACCCAATGGGCCTGCCTGGCGTAGTGCCACCACTTGGCAATTGGCAATGCCCGATTGATCTGAAATTTTACAAAATGTTGGATATCATAATGATGATATTCATGTCCTATTAACATGCCTGGCATAAGCGCCACCAATTGGCACGAGAAGGAATGTTTTTTTTTCACTTCTGTTGGATATCACAATCAGATTAGGTGTATATGACATCCACATATACACACCAATATGCCTGTCTGGCGCCAGCAGCTGGCCAAAGTCAGAATAGTTTTTGGAATTTATTAAGAAAATTAGTTAATATAAATCTGATGATATCCTCATGCCCACCTGGCAAACTGCCAACCTGGTCTAGCACCACCAGCTGACCAAACAAGAAGTGTGCTAGACATTGACAACACCTTGGTTAATTGGTTGGAAATTTCAAAAATTTTGGATATCAGACCTGCCAATCTGTATGCATTTTGCGTAGCAACCACACATTTTTACATCAAAGTACGCCGGTACGATTTTTTATTTAAAACTATGCAAAAACGAGCAAACATCCAACTTCTCCGGAAAGCTCCTTGGTGCGTGTGAATTAGAATAGTTTGATAGTTTGATGTTTTCTTGGAAAGTTATTACTTGTTCACCAGTTATTTCAGTTAGCGTTATATTTTCCATGTGTCATTGATGGTTAAAGTTTTCATAACTAAAACGCTCTCAGGGAGCCCAGATCTTTCCAAGGCCAAATATAGTCATTGAGTCTGGCAACAGTGAGTCTGAAAGTGGGCTGTAGGCTGTTGTGAGTTAAGGGATAGCCTGCACACTGACAACAGCAGATGTCCATAAGCATCTATCTACTGTAGCCTATATTCAGGTGAATTCTGTGTTGACATAGCATGAGAGATAGATGTATTTCTTTACAAAAGAGATATGTAAGGGATATTGTACAGAACGTCATTATTGGGAAAATAAGTCCCAACAGGGCGGACCGGACCCTGACGCGCAGCGGAGGGGTCTTGTTCCGCCCTGAAGGGACTTATTTTCCCAATAATGACCAGGCGTGATACATTATCCTGCTTATTATATGGCTACTTGCCAACACACACACAAAAAAAATCATACAGTCCACTTTTATGAAGGCCGAAAGGCTTATATAATGACTTCAACAGCAGATAAAATAGTTCCCAAAAGTTTGGGGGTTGCTTGGCAACGTCTGTTGGGATTCATTCAGTTCCAGGCAGTGTGGCTAGCAGCAAGGCTACTTATTGATTTTAAACTGGACGTTCCCGTTGAAGGTGCAGCCGGAGATATCCAATATCTCTGGGTAGGTTGAAAGTCGTCGGACTTCCGTTAGCCTCACGAGCGATTTCCCCAACCTCTCTCGCAGAGACAGAGATAGTGTCAGGCGCATCTGGAAACAGAATATACCATGCTGAATAGGCTAGCTGGGTAGATCGGAAAAATGTATTAGACATTAGTGTTAGCAACTCACCAGAAAGGATCTGGCTCCACTTCTCCCAGTCGGATGTTGTGGGAGCCCAGTAGCTCTTCAGGCTGGTTTCGCACCTGTGTCCAGTAACCGTCATGGTCTCTCTGGTTTGCAGGCCGGCTTTTGACAGTAGTTGCACAGCTGTGCTGCGCAGGCTGTGGTTGGTGTAGCGCGTAGAAAGTGCAGCTGCCTTGCTGATGTTTGCCATCACTTGTCCCAGTGCATTATGTCCCATGGGCTACCTGGAATACCAGATGTTCTGCTGGTTGAGGGTATCCTGGGGCTTTCTCAGAGGGTGTAGGTAGAATGCATTGGCATCCGGTGGGCAATGGGAAAGATATGTTTTGTAACTTGCAACTGTGCAATTTGGGATAGCTGGCTCAGAAAAAATGCACCTGCGATACATCTGTTGCATCAGATCCCTGGGGTCTTTGTGGTTTTTCGTTTCTGCGTTGTGCGATAATGTGATGTATTCTTTTCCATTTTCATCTTGTTTTAGTTGAAAAGACTCCCGTGTTAGGTCTCGGTTACCCTCCCTTCCTCTACGTGCAAGGTGTAACTGAACATCAAACCATACCTTTCTTATAAGGTCGATGGTTGTGCTTGTATTGAGGACCCCTGAATCCATGATCTTCAAATCAGCACTGGAGATGACCGGATGATGCTGGCTGGTGTCTTTGCCACTCTTGCGATGTGCCTTTAAGACCGATTTGTACACATTGTTGCTGGAATTGAATAGCGGGTTCTTGAGGATGTTGAATTGGCTGTAATAGCGGCTTATTCTGCAAAGCCCACCCATCTGCATCTTCCGCAACAGTCTCTTTAACCCAATCTCGGAAGATTTTTATAGCCCAAACAGTACTATTTTTTTGTATTTTTTTCATGTCGGTTTTCCTCTATTTCATTAATCTTGTTAGCTGTTTATGTCTCTTACTGGTCTTCTCCTTTTCTTCATGGCTTTCTTCATGGCTTTTACGTTTTGGAGACTGCAAATTAGTAAATTGGGCCTCCCACCAGTGCTGAAAATCCCCGTACTCGCCGAAAATATTAAAATTCACTTTAAAGTCATTAATTTTTTTGACCACAGGGTGTCGCTGAAAGACCTGAATTAGAAGCACAAACTCCGTTGCCATTGACAGCGGTCATTATTTTTTTCAGAGGTCCTTTCCCAAGAAATAATGACCGCTAGAACTTTGGGAAATCCCATTCAAGTCAATGGAGCATTCTACTTGCATTGTGAAGAGCCGTATAATAACTAATAATAATGGATTGAAAAGAGGTAATAGACCAAACACGGTTGAATAGAGACCACATATCAGAAAATGGACAACATATTCACATCAGTCCTTATCAACACAAGTCTTTTTCATCAGGTCAGGATTATCAGGCTCTAAAAAAGATTGTCAAAATTATAGAGCTACTGTAAAAGATTCAGTTTGCATTTTCAGAAACTACTTGGATCAAATTTAGATAGATATGTGACAATAAAGATGGGTCGTTATCCAAAATGTATCTTGCATGTATGGCTTTGTCTGTTTTTGGCTGCATGCAATTTTTGTTTTTTCTCGGCTTGAGGTGCTACTCAAAAAATTATTCAAGGTTGGCAGGTCTATATTATTATTATGATGATATTCACATGCCTAATTAATGTGTGTGGTATAGCGCTACCAACTGGCAATAGAAGGATTTTTTTAATTTATTTTGGATATTGGTATCAGATTCATTAGATTAATTTAGTTTAGGTGCATGTCAACTTACTTCACACATCTACAGTGGAACACACACAAACACACAAACACACAGATATACACACACACTTAAAGATTCTGACACACAAAAAAGGTAATAACACTGACCTGACTGAACATTACAATAGGAAATATCTGCACACACACACATGTAGTGCACATGCATGCACACACACACACACACACACACACACACAGGCTGAATTTACACAGAATTTACATACCTCGCCAAATAAACAGGAAATGTATGATACATTTGTCATGCATTGATTGACATGGGTCAAACCCCACAGACTCTTCATTATTATGGAAATGATCAATCAAATGATTAATGGAAATCACATGCCCACAATGCATTTGGCATTTCACCACCATCTGGCAACAGATAAAATGGCTATTACACTGGTCTTACCTCTACCATTCCTAGAAATTTCATCAGATTCGTTTCACATTTGGTGTATGAACTCGCAGGCGTCCTAATTTTATATTAAGGGTGGGGGGGGGGTGGTAGTAGGCTGAAATCAATGGTTACCATGGCACCCATGTCATCCCTCACAGTCTATTCAGGGACAGGATTTTGTGTCAGGTGTGGCCCAGGGACTCCATAGTGCACCCTTATGTCATTGAGTCGTGTGGTCAGCAAATAATTTTACCCCACACAAAAGTTGGTAGGATGTGGACCTCTCTAAGACAAATGTGTGCAAGTGCTTCCGATGTAGAAAACATGCAAACAAATACCACAGACATCAGATATGTACATTTGACAAACGCACCACGTCAGTGCTTTGTTGGATTCCGAAATGTCACCACAGGTGCTCGGGCTCGCCATTACTGCTTGCGTTAACTACACATCTTTAGTGTAACACAGCAGACTCTCTGACCTTACTTGTTGAAAACGATCCTAGCCTCACCAACACAGTGCCCACAAGCACCAGGTAGCTCTCAGGACGCCCATGAGGTGCCCGCAGCATGTAGCTTCTAATTATAGCCAATGAGTGATCAGCTGCAAAGTTTTTAATACATATTTAAATGTTTAATTGAAGCATGTGAAGATTTTATACAATTTGAAACAGTAATGGCAGTACCTTACAAGTTGATACTGTGTTAAAGGTAAGTCTCTGTAGGGTAGTGAACATTTATTATTTATGCATATTATTTAGGCTATTCTTAATATATGAAGGCTTTCATGACATTCATAATTTAAAGGTAAGCCAAACACGTTATTCAGGAGGATTACCTTCCCTAACAGGAGCAAGTGTCTGCTGTCACCTGACTGCTCTTGTTTCAGATAAACAGTCCTCCATATGATTTCACATCAATCAGGTAGCCGTCATTCCCAAAAAGGGTGGAGACCCTGTTGTACAGGTGTAGATTTATGTGAATAAATGTGTTACTTATATGTAGGTGACTTACATGTAAGGATATGACTTGGGTTTTTAAACTTAGGTAGGCAGTTGCACCTCCATTACTTTATACCATTGACAGCAATTCTATAATGGCTCTGTTTGTGATATATATATATATATATATATATATGTATGTCTGGCCTTTTATTCATGTTTGCTTAACAAATTATTTTACAGTTTTTTACAATAGGAAAACCTTTCACCCAATCAACAAAACATTGTAGTTCTCTTGCAAACACCTTGCTTAACTCTTCACACCTTCGTAAAAATGGTGTTTTCGTATCAAACAGTAAACACAAGCCATAACAATAGTAAGCACACAATGTGCCAACTACACACTGATGGTATATGAATAAAAAAACACATCTGGCTTTTGCTTTCTCTGTGCACAAGGTAGACTATGTCAGTTTGCGGTCATACTTTTGTCATAGTTCTGTAAACATACAGGGATCCAAACTTCAAGTATTGGTGTTTATTTACACATCAAAACAAAGTCAAGTCAAGTCAGATTTATTTTTAAAGCGCATTTAACATGCACATAGTGCAACCCAAAGCGCTCCACAAACAAGACACATAACAACAAGACAAAAGATACCGGATGGAGCGGCGTAGTCGACAGCGTACCCATGACATCAAGACATGACAAATACATTTAAAAAATAACAAATACAAAAAATGCCGGACAGAGCGGCGTAGTCGCCAGCGTACCCGTGACACCAAGACAGACAACAAAACAAATAAAAAAAGAAAATATATTTAAAAAGGGGGAAAAGTGATTAAAATTAGTCCAATTTCCAAACCAGCTGAAAATGTCCAAGGGCAATGATGATCCGTGAAAACTGCGCACAGAGCTGTGTCTTCACAACCGATGCAATGCCAACAAAGTTCTTTAGCTGCTAGCAACTGACCAACCCGGTGAATTCACTGGCAGTCTGGAGATAACATTAACGTTAGAAGCTAGCCTTGTAGACTGCAGTCTGGAGATGACTGGAAGCACAGTCCAAAGTACTGGACGATCGTGTAGATCCGCAATTTGGTGGACTTAACAGCGACCGTTTGTTGCTCCGTGAGATTGCAGCTCTTCACCGTTAACGTTAGTCTGCAGTTGGCAAGGCAGCTCTCAGGTCAGCAACAGCTCGGCGGCCACGGCAGATCTTTCGCAGAGTAGCTAGCCTAGGTCCAACTTACCCGAGAGATCCCCTCGAGCAGACGGTGAAGTGCACTGTTCACGGATGGATGGAAGGATGTCAGAGGCCCAGTTAGTCTGCAGTTGGCATGGCAGCTCGCAGGTCAGCAACAGCTCGGCGGCCACGGCAGGTCTTTCGCAGAGTAGCCTAGGTCCAGCTGTCCTGAGAGATCCCCTCGACCAGACAGTGAAGTGCTGCACCGCTCACGAATAGATGGAAGGATGTCCGATGCCCAGCTAGGGCAAAAGCTAACCATAGCAAGCTCCCAATGGACAAATGTCAACGACATCAGCTGACTTAGAAGCAGTAAAAAGGACTAAGAATAACACAAAAAACTATCAAAAATAGCGTAAATAAATAGGGAAAACATTTAACTAGACAAACCAATTCAAAAAATAAACATGACATTACATAAAATTACGAACATTACATAAAAACAAACAAAAATATAACTGCAAGCAGCAATGAGGGGGGCAAGCAGGCAGATCAGCAGGCAAGATTTGCCATGTAACTCAAGGCCGTTGTATCAGACATATAGCATTAAGCAGTCACAGCAAGTTCAATGCCAAACAACCCAAGATTGGCTGAGTTACAAGTTCAAGTTTCACATCAAAACATAGCTGATTTTGTGGGGCTGAACCAGGGCTGAGTGTCGGCGCCCCCTCCCCCAGCCAGCCCACCGCCGCAACCGCCCGTGCCCATCCCACCCCGCCCCACCCTTGCACGCACGCATTAGAATGAACTCGATAGAACTTGCTGTAATCAGTTTCATATCAAAAATAAAAGATCGACTGAGATATGATCACACTTGCTGTGATTTAAACATAGAGGTCAAAGATTGACGTCATAGGGTGTGTTGAACTTGGCTTGACCCAAGGATTCTAATGATACCTCATTTTGACATTCTGGTCAACTGGTCAAAAGTTACGTCCGTGAACACACGTCCAACTTTGGCCTGTTTGTGGCGCTAGAGCGCTTGAGGTGCCGCCATGAAACTTGGTGAAATTAATTATTTGACTGTCCGGAATCAGTGTGCAAAGTTGTATAACTTTTTACCAGACGGTTCTATGGGCTGCCATTGACTTCCATTGCAGAATAATGCACATCAGCAACTACTGGCCAAAATGCATTATTGCCAATTACAGAGCCCCCTGGAGGTCAAAGGTCACCAAACTTCTTGAGCGTCCTTCCGATGGGGTCTGAGGTACATCTACTAAGTTTGGTTTTGATACATGAAAACGTTGCTGAGATATGAGCTCACTTCCTGTTTGATTTGGCAGCCAGAATTTCGATAGGCTGTTACAGACCAATGCTTTTGTCAATTGTTCCAGAAAGCAAGGCACTAATAAGGCATGGTCTGAAGATGGTCTCTGCCAATTTTGGTGAGGATCCGCTGAAATTTGTGACCTGCGAAAATTTGTACGTGTTTTTGATTAAATCCAATATGGCGGCCGAATCAATTACGATGACATCACAAGTTGGCTTGGGTCGGCCTAAGGACCTCCAACAGTATTACCAGACACAACTAGTGCATTTTAATTCTAAGCCAAAAGGCATGTTCCTAAATTACAGCGCCCCCTAGAGGTCAAAGGTCACCAGATTTTTTGAGCATCCCCCTGATTGGGTCCTGAGTCCATGTACTTAGTTTGGTTGAATAGATGAATGGGTTGCTGATATATGAGCTCACTTCCTGTTTGGCGGCTTCGCCGCAAATTTCGATTGGATATTACGGGTGAACGGTTTAAGTTCCGAAGACAAAACACCACAACTTTTGTTAGGCTTGGTCTGAAGATCATGTATGTCAAGTTTGGTGACGATCGGACAAAATTTGTGACCTGTGAAAAATGAGTTTCACTTTCAATAAAATCCAATATGGCGGAAAATCCATCATGGCGGAAAATGACGTCATAGGGTGCGTTGAACTCGGCCTGGTCCAAGGATTCCAATGGTACCTCAATTTTCAAAATCGGGCCAACGGGTCAGAAGTAAACGCATGTCCAAATTTGGCCTGTGACGCTAGAGCGCTCGGGATGCGGACTCGATATTTGGTGAAATTAATCCTGGGATTCAGCCTAATTAGTGTGCCAAATTTCACAACTTTTCACCAGACGGTTCTATGGGCTGCCATAGACTTCAATGGCAGAGGAAAGATGTGTAATAATAATAGGAAAAGCTATAAACACAATGGGTGCCTTTGCAGCTTCGCTGCTTGGCCCCCAAAAATGATGCCAGACGGAGCGGCGTGTCTCGCCAGCGTCCCCGTAACCTAGCAACACAAGTGTGTTTTTCCAATTCAAAACACAAAATGGCAATTTCACTGAGACAAAACAAATCAGTCTGTATCGGGTCGCCTCTCTCAAAATTTCGTCTACATCACATGCAATGTCCTAGTCCAAGGCACCGGGGAAAATATATTCTGGAATGCAGTATCCAGGCCTGACATGACAATATCCCCACATGTAGATTTTTTTTTGCCCGTAAAAAGGGCTATTTCTTTCTCTTCTTACCCTTCCTCTTCCCCCTCCTCGACCTCCTCGTGTTCCTCCTTGTCCTCTTCTTCTAACTTCACCTCCTTGTCCTTGTCATTCTCTCTCTCTCACTTCTTCACCTCCGTGTCCTCTTCCTCCTCTTACTTCTTCACCTCCACGTCCTATTTTTCGGCCTCCTTTAATTCTTATTCTTCTCACTCTTCCTGCTCCCTCTATTGTACCCATTGTACATTACCTGTGGCTTATTTATAGTGCTTAGGCTGATTGCAAAGTGAACTAATTATCTAAAACAGTTTTCACATGAAAAAGTGTGCCAGAGAGTTGGCAAAATAGTGAAAATAATAGCCATACATGTGTATAGATTTGCTAGGAGTGTGTTGATCATTTGGAAATTGAGTGTAAAGCATGAGTTGTGTTTACAGTTCCGCAAAAAGAGTGCTGTGCAGTGAATTGTGCCTACAGTTTTGCAAAGTGTGTGTTACAAAATTGCAAACTGAGTGCAAAGCAGTGTTTGTGCTTTTAGTTTTGCGACCTCAGTGAGAACTCAGTACTTAGACGAACCACTATACAATTCTATTGAATCAAATCCATCTGTTTAACCTCTATAAATTTGCTGGACCACCATTCTTCCCAGCCCCTGTTGAGGTCAGGGAGATTAATGGGATGATAAATGGCTTCTGTCATATAACACCTATACATTATAGTGATAAATGAATTTGCATGTCTGAAGGGTTTACTTCCTCAGAAACATTTTTATTTGATGTTGATGGGCAAATTATGATTAGGATTAATGACTTTTTAAAGAGGTCTCTGATTGTGCCCTCTTAATTGTACTGATTTTTAAGGACCCCACTGGTAAAAAAAGATAAAATGTTTCACCTTTATTTTTAAATCATGCACAAAGTAAGCAGTCAACATCATAGCTGAGGATTTCTGCTTTGGATTTGCAGTGTGCTGCTTACGGTCTCAGAAACAGCATAAACCGTTTTCTGGTTAAAAAATGTTAATTGAGGAAATTAATATTCAGGGCCAGATGTACGTACATTTGCGAACATACCCAGATCCGTTTTCATGATCTGGCCCAGCTCTGGGACGGCTCTGAACCGGATGTGTTTTTTACCAGATCCGGACCAGATAAGTGTTCGATAGTGGCGATTGCGGCCCTTATTTGGGCCAAATGCGGACCAGCTCATTTTACGTCTGGCACCCATTTGTACTACATAGTCAATGTCACTAACAAATCAAGGAGTTACAGTATTTGTTCAGAATTTCAAGCTTTAAAAAGTTAAGATTGTCAAATGTATAAATATTACTAATAAAGCTTTTTAAACAGTAACATCCAATACCCCTAGTTGAACTCAGTAGCCAGTAGTTTGATCATGTATATTGAGTGTTAAATGATCAACATCTTGAAATAAATTATCTAAAAATCAAAACCTTGTACTAATGTATTTCAGAAAAGAAGCACAAATTCAAAATTTTACTTACTTTATTAAATTTCATTTATCACACACACTTTCCCTCTCAATTTATTACACACACATATGTAGCATGCACTGGGTGGTGGGTGGATCTTGCCCTTACTGCCCCTGTTGAGACAAGAAAGCCAATCAGCACACATGACAATCCTTGGCTAATGCTTCCTGTACAAAAATGACATTACTCAACATTATCAAGATAGTTAATGATTTGAGAATGAATGATTTGTGATGCAGTGTGTAATGCTTCCACTAGATTGGAAATGTAAAAATCTTGTTTGAGAAAGATGACAAAGTCTTAGTCTTGGAACAAGAACATTTGAAAAATGTGAAAATGGAGGGTACAAATTAGAAGACAAAGTGGAATGTCTATTTCTATCCCTGTTCAAACAATTTAAGCAAAAAAAAAAAAAAAAAAAAAAAAACAGCGTTCCACATTTAGCTTTTAGAGAGACAGTTATCTTTGATTATGAGTGCACCACCAGGGACTCAAATTTCCAAATTGTCGATTGTCGATTTGACGATTGTCTGTCATACGAACGAGAATTTTAATCCTGATAACACCTTTATGTAATATATTTTGGTTTTTGAGTTTTAAATGTCAGAAACATAGGCTAAACAGTGCTACAAGACTTACACTCACCTTACTGAAAGGCAGGATTGCAGACAGGGCACGCCGAATTCACGCCACCTCAACGCCTTGGTCCTGGGGCTGAAGAGACGGGGGAGGAGGAAGAAGGCATGATTCACTCGATACCCGTCTAACAGTATAAAATCATTATTTTAACATACAAACACATATCTCACAACATAGATAACTCGCCAACATCCCAATTCCTTCCATTGTTAGGGACCTGAAACCGGTCTATACGGCTCTAAATTTTCATGGTAGATTACGTCGAATAAATCGACTAATCGCTGCAGCACTACAAAGAATCTGTCACTGTTTATGTTATAACTAGATTGTAACTCTGTAAAGTGTGTTTTCCATTGCTGCTGCTGCTTCAGTTTTCTCAACCACGATTACCGCGTTTTGAAAATGCTCCCTCCCGCTATGTAGCTGCTAGTCAAGATGGCGCACGCTGAGGGCGAAAGTTTCTAGAGTGAGCACGTATCCAGCGTTCCGCATTCAGCTTTTAGAGAGACCGTTATCTTTGATTACGAGTGCACCACCGGGGATTCGAATTTCCAAATGACGATTGTCCGTCGTACAAACGAGAATTTTAATCCCTGATAACACCTTTATGTAATATATTTTGGTTTTTGAGTTTTAAATGTCAGAAACATAGGCTAAACAGTGCTACAAGACTTATCACTTACCTTACTGAAAGGGAGGATTGCAGACAGGGCACGTCAGTCACGCCACCTGAACGCCTTGGTCCTGGGGCTGAAGAGATGGGGGCAGAGGGAGAAGGCATGATTCATTTGATACTTGGATACACGCCTAACTGTACAAAATCATTTTTTTAACATACAAACACGTATCTCACTACATAGAACACATCTCAATTATTTTCTGGCTTACAGAGGATGCGGTAGCGGTTAAGGAATCAGGCTAGCATGCCAGCCTGGAAATTGTGGGTTAAAATCTCAGCCTAAGTTGCTCTAAGGGAGACTAGAGCTAGCCCTGAAGTAACAAGTGTAGCAGGGCAAGAATGAACCGAAGGCAGGAATGAAGTGAAAACCCGACAACGCGGGTGTGTTTATTTTCTGTTCAACACTGTGGTAGCTTGGTGGGTGAAAGTGAAGACCCCTCGTCGTGGTCCGGTGCGGGAGGGAGAAGGTTCTTGGGGAAATCAGCCAGGCAGGCAAGGTGCAGATGAGGGGCTCACCACTGTGGAGAGGAAGGGAGGCTGGAGGTCACCAGGGCTCGAAATTAACGATGTCCCGACGTCCCGGGAACCATAAAAAATGCTTCCGGGACACAATAGAAGGATGTCTGGGACAACTCTGGGACAGTAGAAAAAATGGCAAAGCAAATTTCAAAATAGGTACTTTTTCCCTAAACTGTTCACATGGGAATCTAAACATATCTTTCTTGTCTGAATAAAATACAGAATCTGGCCTATACAAAATTTGACCTGGCGTGACGGGCAGCTGGCAAAAGCAGCGTTAGCCAGCTGATCTGTAAAGAAATCTGTAAAGCGGTTTTGTACACGCAGCCTTACAACACTGTTTAGGCTACTGCTCTTCAAATCACTGTAGGCTACAATGTTATTTTTGGTACAAATATAGTAAGATACCCAAATGGGCTGGGTGCTTGCGTTTCCTTAGGAATCTGCCATATTGGTTAAATGAATATTGTGACTTATAGGCCGACACAAAAATAGGGCAAGGGCGGTAGGCCTAATGGGTCGATATAGATATATCGATATATATCTTTTTATATTTATGATATATAGGTTAACTTACCTAACTAGCAGGCAGGTAAATGGCATTTGTTTTCATGACATTGTGAACATTTTTGACTGATAGTGTAGGCCTAAGGTTACACTGGTGTTCTAAAAAAAAAACGAGATGACAGTCCTCTCTGACTAAAACGGTACGTGTTTTCTGTCATTGACAGACAAACGTCACCAATATCATGCTGAGCTAAATAGCCTACTGCAACTGCGATTTGACAAAACGATAGTGTTGCAAGGTAGCCTATAACAATGAAAACAGTTATTTAAGTTAGCATTTGACATTTCGCTGTGGCAGTTCTAAGGGGTGTCCAAACTGCGGCCATGCACTTTAATCCGGCCCGCCGAGCATTTATTAGTTTATCAAATTATTAAAATAGGCCGCTCGCTATTTTTTCCAGCAATAGACGACGTTGTGGTTAACTTTAGGCTACTGCAAACTGCTTTACACTCTTCTTAGAGAACGTTTACAATGTCAAAACAGCTTGTTACATCGAGATACATATTCTAACTACGTTTTGCTAATTCATTTAATTGGGAACGCATTTGAGGGTGAGAGCGTGGCAGGAGAGTAGGCTAGCCTATCTGACAGCTTTGTGGTAATTTCCCACGCTAGGCTACTTATTGTTTTCACTGAGATCTGTGGCCATGACATCATACCAAACTGACATTGAAATTAAAGACACGTGAAAATAGATTATTGACGGAATGTTTTACAACCCTGTCCGTCAAAACGATGGACAATGAATGTCTAGTGCAACCTCAAAAAAAGCCAAAAAAGCCAATCTCTGAAAATGAGTGTTGTGTGAAACAGCAGATGATTAATGAAATGGTGTTTAATAAATTGTTCAGAACTGACATGGTGGACCAGAACGAGTTAATTAAGTGATGCAAGTTACTGATTATTATGCTGTTTATTATGTAGAATGGGAAAAAACAAGAACTTGAATTTGGGACACTGGTGTTTAAGTCCGGGACAGTGGCAAGTAGAATTCGGGACAGCTGCGGGACACTGAGAAAAAAAGTTAATTTCGAGCCCTGGAGGTCACCACTGTACGCCAGCTTCGGCCAGTCGGGGCTCCAGTCGTCCGTGGGTCGTCTTTTGTTTAGTCACCTTCTGTGGAAAACGGATATGGGAGTGAGGGTTAGAAAATCCAGAACTCACATCTCCTCGACGGCGCTGCTCCTTTTGTGCTTGGACAAACGAGGTCTGATGCGATGTGGGTGGCGATGATTGGCTGCCAGCCGTGCCTCGTTGAAGCCATTTGCGTTGGCCATGTGCTTCTGTTGACAAACCCCGTGTTTTTAGCCGTGCATGCCCACCAGAGGGTGCTGAAGCGACTCTTGGTGGTGTGTGGCCGGCATGACACCGACTTGAGGGCCGTCTGGTCACACAAGTAAATTGACCAAATTAAGTCGATTCGGATAAAAAGCGTTGCTAAATTAATTTGTACATGGATAAAATGAACATTTCATTAACCCTTGCTTACCCCAAAAGCTAACGTTAGCTAATCGTCCAAGACCAGTTTAAAGTAGCGTAAACGTCAAAAGGATCCATTAACATTATATGAAAGCAAAAATAATGTATTTCATTCTAATATAGTTGAAGCAAATGGGCTTACCTGAAACAAATCAAACGAACTCTTCTTTTCACTAGCTCTCGTGTTCACCAACCGCCTCCGTTAATAACTCCGCTCTGGCGGCGGTTACGCAGTCGACGAAATCGTAGAACTAAAAATTCGCGCTTGCGTTTCACTACGGCTGGCCGTATCAGTTGTGACTGTGCTTCCCGCCCCCTGGTGTCTGATCCGGGTCAATGTCTCCATCACGACAGTAAAACAGAGGTGACAGTTACACGGATTTGCCGGTTTGAAGGCGGAGTCTGTCCGGAGTCTACTGTTATCTGGGTAGCGTTATCAGCGCCATGGACAAGCCGCAGATAACGAACTTAATGTACGTTGTATTTATCAAACTTTCACTTCATCAGTTTCTGTGCCTTTCTCCGCCCCCTACCGCAACGTCCACAACTGAACGGCATAGTCTACAAGTGCAGTTGAATGAAGTTAACTGATGACAACATTAAAAAGAATCAAACGTTTCAAGCGATCATGAAATAATACAATCCATGATGTCAACAAGCAGGGAGATAATGAAGATCAGTAGTTCTACTTAAACTACTTGTGCACGTAGGCTATGGAAGATTTGTCAAATCTAGCAAGTAGGACAGTTGAAAGGAGCCCTATGCAACAATTTTAGCAAAAATTACCTTAATTATGCAGGTTGAGAGTCGTTCTGATGGTTCTATAACACTTTCTGGGTTGTTTGGTGGGTGCTTCGTCTCCCCTTGCTTCTCCGCGGAAAAAACGAATATGCAACTTTCTGAACCCGGACTGGGTAAATCTGGATGTGACTCAGCGGAAGTAGCCAATTGCGCCTCGAAAATGTAGTCAGATTGTAGTTTCTAAGAAGACTGCAAAACGGACGCCGACTTGGCTTTGTTGCTGTTGAAATTGTAAGTAGCCTATCCTTAGGTGAACTTCGTTTTGTAATGCGGTTTGATAGTCTCTTGAACAATGTGTTTGCTCGACCGTTTTATTGTGAGCCCTGTATGTGTTTAGCTTGGTTTCTTGATGGCTAGCTCGCTAGCTAGTGGGGGTTTAGCGTAGCAGTCACTTGCTACCGAAGCTGCAGGGGGAGCCATGTTGTGAAAAATGCAAGCCCAAATCCGGCGAAAACCCAGAAACAGCGAAGGAATAACCAGACCTGCATAGGGCTTCTTTAAGTGGATGACGTGAAAGTAAGACATTCGAAAGGCCAATGAAGGTTAAGGTTCCTTTTGATATAGCACAAATATGCAAAACTGGTCCTCTAAATAGCGATTTTGTTTTCTTTGAAAGGTTCTGTTATTGACACATTTAACCACAAACTGCATTTAACACCTGCTTTTACAAGGCGGAAATATTTAAGCGCAGAATAGACGTGCACTTTCACTGGCAGTTTTTGTACATACCACGGAATACATAATTAGGCGCTTCTTTATGCTTCCCCTCCCATCTTTTTACACTAAACTCCCACTTTCCCCTTGACCCTCCCATGAATGCATATGCATGACAAGGAAATACGCAATTTGCCAGCTCCCGCGACAGGCAGTCTGCGCTTTTACCCTGTTTGTACATACCTCGGCGACGCACAAAAACAGAAGACGGGTCTATTTTTTTTTAACGTAGCCTACGTGCCTCTATCACATCTGGTGTAGCTAGTTGCACTGATCACAGTAGAAGGTAATTGATGTAGCCTCCCTGTCAGTCTCACACGCATGCATTGTATTGCCATAAGCAAAACTGTATACTGTAGCACCAGTGCTACGTTGGTAAATCTTCCATCGCACAAACTATTTTTTTTGTAGCATGTGCGACATATGTCGCACTGTACAGCCCTGCTCGCTATGTTTTTATGCGCACGTTGCGAAACAAATACGCCTGAAGTGGGCGTAAAAGCATTAGTACATCTGGCCCTCAGTGTCACCATTAAGGGACTGTACGATATTTACCAGGGAGGGGGGAGGGCCGGTCATCAGGGGAGGGCCTAAGAGAATTTTTTAAGCCTTAGGGGAAGGCCCAGGAGAATCATTTGCGGGCGGGTCAGTTAAAATTAATTAAATATATATTTTCTACAAATAGGCCTACTTAAAATATCACGAGAAGACTAGCATCAATACAGTAAAGCATCAATACAGTTAAGTCAACAGACAGATAGATAGATAGATAGATAGATAGATAGATAGATAGATAGATAGATACTTTATTGATCCCCAGGGGAAATTCAAGGTCTCAGCAGCAGCATACATACAACACAAACACATTCTTTAACAGCAGAAAGAGTAATTAAAGTATATAATATAAAAACACAACTAAGCAGTAAGGACAGTAGAAGATAAAGAATATGCTAAATATACTAAAATACAAATTATACTAACACTTAATACAATATATAAAATATACTAAAATACAAATTACAAAAATACAAATTATGTAACACTTAAACACTTAATCTAAATCAATTCTAAAAACAGTATCCACATAGTGGTGATTAATAAATCAGAGGCGCTTGCAATGACTGAGGCAGGGACTGAGCCTGTGATTCTCTGTGCATAGTAAGGTATGGTAAGGTGCTCTAAGGTGCTCTGTGTGAATGAGTGTCATGGTGGTAGTGCAATGGTGATAGTGGTCATGGTGATAGTGCAAATGAGTAAGTCAACAGTGCAACAATGCAGAAATAAAGTAAAGTAAAGTCTATATATTTAACTATTTAAGAAAATGTATAAGTGTGGCCACAGTTCGGCTGTGGCATGGAGGGGGAGGGGGGGGGGGTTATGCATATGCTGATGTGCTAATATAGCACGCAAACAGTGAGGCATAAAGACAGTGGTACAAGTTGCTAGTGGACAGACAGTACCAAACATGGAGGGGGTGAAGAGGCAGACAGACTATGCAGAGAAGTATATCTCTCCTCTTCCCTTAAGTGAGGCATTGAACAATTCAATGGCCCTGGGGACAAATGACTTTCTCAGTCTGTCAGTTGTGCAAGGCAGTGAGCGAAGTCTCCAGCTGATAAGGCTCTTCTGCTTAACAATAGTGCTGTGGAGTGGGTGACACTCATTGTCCAAGATGTTGATCAGTTTGTTCAGGGTCCTTTTGTCAGATAGTGAAGTGATGCACTCCAGTTCAGCTCCAACTACAGAGCCAGCTTTCCTTACCAGCCTGTCAATTCGCCCCACATCCTTCTTCCTTGTGCTTCCTCCCCAGCATACTACTGCATAGAAGAGGACGCTGGCAACAACAGACTGGTAGAACATCCTGAGGAGCTTACTGCACACACACCGCAGCCTTCTCAGGAAGTACAGCCTGCTCTGCCCTTTCTTGTAGAGTGTGTCAGTGTTGGCTGACCAGTCCAGTTTATTGTCCAGGTGGAGACCCAGATACTTGTAGGTGCTAACCACCTCCACATTGACCCCATCAATGTAGACTGGTAACAGAGTGGGCTGAGACCTGCGGAAATCCACCACCATCTCCTTGGTCTTTGAAGTGTTAAGTTGAAGATGATTGAGTTTGCACCATTGCACAAAGTCCTCCACCAGGCTCCTGTACTCCTCCTCCTGCCCGTTCCTGATACACCCCACAATTGCAGTATCATCAGAAAACTTCTGCATGTGGCATGACTTCGGTGTTGTAGCAGAAGTCAGATGTGTACAGGGTGAACAGGACTGGAGAGAGCACAGTTCCCTGTGGCTCGGTGCTGCAGATCACAGTGTCAGAGAGACAGTTCTTCAGTCTGACGAACTGTGGTGGCTTCGGTCAGGTAATCTGTAATCCAGGTTACCAGGTGGCGTCCCACACCCATCTGCAAGAGATTGTCTCCCCAATCTGAGGGGCTGGATGGTGTTAAAAGCACTTGAGAAATCAAAGAACATGATTCTCACAGCACTTTTCCCCTTGTCCAGGTGGGAATGTGTCCTGTGTAGAAGATAAGTGATGGCATCGTCCACGCCCACTTTCTCCTGGTAAGCAAACTGTAACATGTCTAGTGCATGGCGTACCTGGGGTCTGAGCATGCCTAAGCACAGGCCTTGAGTAGCCTTGGGCACAGTCTGTCAGGCCCAGCTGCTTTATTGCTGCGCAATTTCTTAAGTTGGACTGTCACTTGATCTTTTGTAATGGTGAGGGTTGTAGGGGTGCATCTGGGATCTGTGTGTCTGATGGCTGTTGACTGAGGTCGTTGTCACTTCATTGTTCATGATCGCCATGTGGGGGAGGGGTGCAAAATCCAGTGATGGTGGGGGTACGATAGCCTGTGATGATGGAGGTGAGTGTTGCGCTGGTATTGAGGGGGTGTGAGGGTGGGGGCTGGGGGATGGTGGACAGACCACCGCCATTGGAGCTGGAGCAGGGCAGTCAAACCTGTTGTAGAAGTGGTTCAACTGGTTCGCCCTGTCCAGGTCCCCCTCCACAGAGCTGCTGTTCTTCTTCAGGCCAGTGATAACCTTCATGCAGTCCCATGTCTCCTTCAGTAAAGAAGCTGAAGACGCTTTATAGAGGTTAAACAGATGGAGAGTTAAAATAGACACCCTTTCAGGAAAAGCGATATAGGCTATGGGAAATACTGGGAAAAGTTCTTAAAGAAGATGACAGTAGTACAAGTTATGGTCTATGTAGGCCTTCTCGCGAAGCCATTTAAAAGGATGACAGCCAAAACAGGCAGCCTGCAGGAATAAATGTTATGGCACAGACTACACAGCCATATCTACCGGTATGTATAGGTTCGCGCATGCATAAAAGTTACCTTAGTTCGTTGTGTTTGTGACTTTAAACAGTGGATGTGCTTTAGTAAAGCTTTGTGCTTCATTCAGCATTATAAACCAGTTCTTACGCTAACGTTTTGACCAACAATGTATCTCTCTTGCCTACCTTGCCTCACCATTTCTGTTTTCGAAAGAAAGATGTATGTCCATGGCCTTCAAATCTTATCCTAGTGTTCTAATTCTTGGTGGTTGCGTGCATGCTTGCGTGTAGTTCTACTGCCTAAAGTTTCGCAAATAAATTAGTTTGTTTTACAGAAATGGCCTACTGTCACACTGCATGCAGGCTATAACCAAAAGCACACATTTTGTAAATAAGCGGGTCGGATCGCGGGTCGGGTATAATTTTGTCCTAATTAATATTCGCGCTCTAAGTTGCGGCCGACCGCGTTGATTAAAATATCGGGCGACCGCGGGCTGCTTGTGACCAAACCCGCGTCATTTTTCGACCAGTTTTATTTGATTCACGTAGGGGGGAGGGCCTAGGAGAACTTTTTTGAGCCGGGGGGAGGCCCCTGGAAAAAAAAAAAAATTGACCAGGGGGGAGGGCCAAGCAGAACATTTTTAACCCGATCGTCTGGCGACTGGCCCTCCCCCCTATAAATATCGTACAGTCCCTAAGTAAATATATTTTGATGCATTGGATTTATTGACTAGAAATGTTGAGCATACATCAGCATAACTTAAAGAACCCCACACAGATAAAGGAATCATAATCAATAACGTAGCCAGAAATGGGTGGGCACAGAAAAAAACGGGCGGGCAAACCCAATTTGATTGAACATAAGAGAGGCCTAGATTTAACATTAATCATAGGCATGTTATATTTATGACATAAAAGTGGAATTTATTGAACGCATTTGATCAAAGCTGACATCGGAGCGTCGCATAAAACAAATTTAAGCAACAGATTGACCATTGGACAATCCTACTGCAAAGCCTTTCCATAGGCATGCTACGTTTATGACATAAAAAGTGGAATACTGTATGAACGCATTTCATCACACATGACAATTAAACGGAGCTGCCGGCTGTTTGCGATTTGACTGATTCTCTAATTGGACGGGGAAGACTGACAAGTAGACGGGCCTAGGCCCTTCCAGGCTCGCCTGTGTCTACTCATGATCATAATATTACAATCCTTTACAAAACGACGGCTCTATATGTTTCTTAATCAGTCATGGGTGTGTTTTGGGCGTAACATCTTTTAAATCAATGAGAATGACATTTGTCATTCCCTTTAAGTATATAGTATATATAAGTATAGTATATATACTTTTTTGATCCCGTGAGGGAAATTTGGTCCCTGCATTAAACCCTAACGGTGAATTAGTGAAACACAAACAGCACACAGTAAACAATGATGTAAACAACGATGATAGACAGACATCATTTGGACAAAATATAGAGCATATTAACCTCCGTTGCTCAGCCAAATGCCTTCCTGTTACGTCCTGTTATCACAGAGTTACAGCGATAAAAAGCGATTTTTTGATGGTCACAAGTTTACTTCATTAGCGTTTATTTTTGATTATTAAAGAGTGTTTTTCATTTAAAGGCTTGACTTAGGTGCTTATTCAGAAGAGCATTTAGTGCTCTCCCCAATCCCAGACGTTCACATTGCATGTTTGTTTGTAATGGATGCAACCCGCGAGATCGCTTGTCATAGGCGCCCGATACCGTGGGTGCTCCGTCTCTCGGGCACCCACTGAAAACATCGAGCACCCACGTGTGCCAGCTTACAGTCCCGGCTAAATTTACATTAATTTAAAATCAAACATCGCAGTTTATGTCAAATTCAGCATCTCTCATAATGTGATTGGATATGTTCCTGTCAATTCCCTACTCCATATACTAACCACCAATGAGAGCGTCTCTCGTATGAAAATTCCTGACACTTCCCACCTGAAGAATTAACGCAAGGCTTTGTCGGGTCTTCAGCCCCGAATGTTTAAAATGTATATAGCCCTGAATATAATTTTAAAAGTAGTCTGACAAAGCTTATTGTTTTGTGACATAGCTAAACACTGGTACCAGAACGTCTATAACATAGCCTAGGTGGTCGCAACTCACAAAAGTAAAGCAGATAGAAAGAACTTCAAAAAATCTAGCCTACAACCATAGACAGCTTCATGCGCGGGAAGAGAGCTGTGCTTTATGATTGTTGGCTTCTGATGGTATCTTGCTAATTCACTGAACTGCATTAGGTGACACAAATGGTATTGCCTTTATCTTATAACTCCTTGTCTGAGCGACTACCAGGCCTATGGTTTTAAAAGTTAGATGTTCCTGACAAAGACATTCGAAAATTAAGAATGTTTATTGACTTGAAAAATACACTAATTTTTGCAAACTCCTTCATTCAACCCTTGAAGACATTGCGGTCTGGTTAGCTAAGTAGATCGTTTCATACCATTTAATTTCTCAGAATGTAGGTCTACTAGGCCTACAATAACGTCATCACCAAATACATCTTTTATTTTTAGTTGATCAACCACAAAGAGTAGCATAGGCCTACTGTGCACAGTGCACTGACGACTGTAGCAGCCCAAGGTAACCAGTTGTTGTAGATGAGAGGCAACCCCTTGTTTCAGATAGCCTGGACAACATGTTACCTGGGTGTAGCCTACGTTATTAGATAGATAGATAGATAGATAGATAGATAGATACTTTATTGATCCCCAAGGAGAAATTCAGGGGGTCTCAGTAGCATACAGACATAATTAATGGTAGCCTACAATAGGTAATTGATTCGCGTAACATATTAGTTGGCTCAAAGAGTAGGGAATCAGGATGGAGAGAGTCACGCGTGTGTTGCTTTTGCGGGATCGAATCCAGTTTAATGCATAAACATATATTTTTTTACATGTCTTTTGTCCGAGTGGCTGTAATGTAGCCAAGCGACTTCAAACCGCCTAAAACAACTTGTTTGTGAATGTCTGACAACTGCTGCAGCGCATGCACGCGCAATGTTTGTCTACGAGCGCACCTGCCTACCATCAGGCTACTCAGCTACTAGAAAAATAATTTCCCCTGTTTGTATGTTCACTCCAAGTTGGCCTACCATAACTTACCAACTCTGCACTGTAGACCCTAAACTGGCTATTTATATTTTTCTGTGAAATAAGCAAATGTATTTGTTCAACTTTATGAAGCAGAATGCACTAAAGGCTACTTGGAACGTAACACATTTGACAAAGGACAGATGTATGTTGCTAGTGACAAAATATTAACTTTCAGTGTTTTACGATGTCTTTGTCATGGGGAAGTGTTTTCCCCCATGCATTTATTCTAGGCTACTGTCAGTGACTGCCCTTGAGAGAAGCGGGTTCTTTGTTTCGTTCATTTCAGTGACTGACGCGAGAGAAGCGGGGTCTGTGTTGTGTTGCGTTACGTTGGGTTGCGTTAATTTATTTTCATTGCCCTGCCGTAACGTCCACAGCTCTTCAGTTCCGACAAAGCCGAAATTACTCCTTTTGAAACAATAAGTGCCGCTTGACAGGGGGGGATCCCAAGCAGCTTTTAAGCCATAGACTAAGGCTACTTTGAGAACATTTCCTAATTCACCCAACACTAATATTCAAAATGTTGAAAACTATTTCGGCATAGCCTATAAGCAATTTAATTAAATGTAATGTTAGTTGTAAACAAATGGGCTACTTGGTGAGGTGCTTGGCCTCACAGATGCGCTCGTGCCTTAGATGGCAAGAAAAATCTTCACGATATAGCCTAGGCTAGGCCTATTAACTGACCACCCGATTCTCGTTGGCTGGGGGGCAGGGGGGCCATCAGACATTTGTGCCCAGTTAATCCGGCCCTGCCCCAGCGTCGGCCCCAAAGTTCTCTCCCTCACATAAAAAAATCTAAATATTATTATGCATGATTGAAATTAAATCCATATTGAACACTGATGTTGAACACTTAGCCTACTCAAAATGAAACATGACATGTGTCAACTATGCTACTGTTGATTATGTGCGCAAACTGCGTGATGCAAACTGCGCGATGAAAAGGGAATCTGCACACTCGGACACCGTTGCAATGAGTGCCACCGATATATTTACCACGACTCCTGCAACGCCAAATGAGCATAAATCTCGATCAGTAGGGTTTTTAGACACTGCTGCATAAGAAATCCAGTAAAAGGTCTCAAGATAGATCTGGGAATATAATGGAAAATACAAGGTTTTTCGTATGACCGCAGGATGACCCAAGCTGAATGCATGATCTGTTAATCTAAATTGCAGAAACTATAAAGGGCCAAGGCACTTATGATAAAATATTTTGTCGTCTTCCTTCGCAATCGTCCTTGTATAAACGGCCCCTTAGTGAGCGCAACACAGCACGGGTCTTAACCTGCTTTATCCAGAGGGAGACATTTTTGGAAGCAGTGACAAAAAGCCCATCATGGACCTGGCTGGGAAATGTGACAGTGGAGTCGGCATTCGTAGGCTATAGCCTGTCGCTGCAAGTACTTCTCCAAACTCAAAAACAAGTAGACTTAAAAGTGGCAATAAAAGTGGACTGTCAGAGCAGCACAAAATACTAAAAGTCATACCGAGTGTCCTGTTTGCTCTTAAACTTTCCATCACAATTGGTGCATTTACCACTTCGTAAATGTGTTAGAATTTGTTCTGTAGGCTACTTTAAAGAACATTTTGAGGGATCACATAGCCTATGTGCAATGTTGTGATATTATCAGTATGTGTAATTTGCTTTTGAGCAGGATCTTACAAGAACATTTCGAAATGAATGGAAAGACACAGTGAAGCCTATAGCCTAGGCTTTTTAGTGGTGAGTCTGTTATAGCCTATTTACTTGTATTGTAGCCTATGCAACGCTATTCTATTAAAATTCTATTATTCTAAACGTTGTGTGCTAGTTTATTCAACGGCTATGACCGCTATGTTCTTGCACTATTTCCCCCCTTGATCATATTGATTCAGTTATCCAAAAGGCTCGAAGGATGCTCTTTATTATATGGCAAAATAACGAATAAAAGTGAGGTGAGGTGCCCCCCCGTCAGTGCTCATAGCCCCCCCCAGTTGCTCTCTGGTGCCGCGCTGCCCTGCCCCCCAACAAATCACACCTTCCCACCAGCTGTGACAGCTTAAAAGAAGTCGAGATGACTCCTAACTCACAGACCTATTCACAAACCGGTTTTGTGGCATTTCGCCTGTTTTGAAATCCTATGCGGCTACAGGATCTTGCAATCGTGAGGAAGCAATTTTGCATTGTAGGCATAACTAACATGCAATAACGCCACCAACAACAACCAAAACTAGGCTACTCATTGTCAACATGTAAATTAAATGTAACATTATTGTGAATCAAATTAAAATGTTCTCTTTTGCAAACGTAGGCATAGGCATAACAGATTAGGCTAATTTAATAATGTTACAAAGATACTACATCAATCCATATGTTTCATTAGGCTACTAGGCTATTTGTTTCGCCTTACTCTTGATTCATTTAGGCTAGGCCTTTTTATTCAGTTATTTATCATCTTCCGTCCTTGTGTAGCACACGCATTCTCAGACCTGTCACCTGCCACTCATCGTAAGGGAGGTGTTTGGAATCATTCCCGCATTACAATCATCAGCCAATCAAGGTGGTCACTTCAGTCAAGCTCGTGCATGAGTAATAACGTCATCCATAGCAACGAAGACTCACTCACTCTTAGTCAAAGATTCTAGAGCGCTCAGCTCCAGAATCTGTTCAGGAGTTGTCATTTTTCCTTACTAAGAGTAGCCTATGCTAGGTCTGAAAGGCTTTGTGAATAACTTAATAAGAGAAACTCCTAGCTAAAATCTTTTATTGCTATTTAGGAGTAGCCTACTCCTAGTGGTAAGATAAAAGGCTTTGTGAATATGGCCCCTGGTGTCTAACCCAATGTTAACCACCTCACACATTTCTCTAGATTTTGCAACGACCTTACATGACACAATGCCATAAAATGCCAGTTTTTAGGACACAGAATAATGTTTGTAATGATACCAGTTAGGCCTACATTCAACAGTAACATAAGTGTAATGAGCTATTCATTGTTGAAGGTGCATGGTGAAGTGAAATTCTTACTTTGGAAAACAAACATTTGCCGATATCATTGGATAGGGGATAGGCCTAGGCCTACTTGTTTATTTTTTACGTAGCCTACAATGGCCAGTTCAGACAAAGCCAAAATTACTCATTTTGAAACATTTGTATGGTTATATTGCTTGACTTAAATCCCAGAGAGTAGGCTACCGCACCCCACAGTGATGGGCCTAGCTAGCGGTCTTATGCGTTCAGTGTGGGGTAGGCTATAAACAAGCTGAGAATTTAGCGGTGTCACGTCTGCCTGTCACAGACGTGGGGAGCTGAAGCTTGGGATACAGTTACAGTAACAGTATTTTATTTTACTTCTTATGGAATATTTTTTTTTCACTTTTATAAAGGCTTTGTTTGAATGCTGTTGGAACAAATAGTAGTTGATTATAAAGGCAACTTTCTGTTGCAATATTCTGTGTGTTCTGGACTGCAGGTAACTTGTTAAGCCAGTGGTTCTCAAACTTTTTCTTTCATTCCCCACTTTGATCAAGGGGGCATTGACTGATGATAGTGGAGATAACGTGTTATCCCGAGGCCTTTGCAAGTCAGCATCTCCAACGGTAGTCTACTAAAAATATAAGTTTTCGATGTCCCAAACGGAGAGCCATACTTTATTGTTTTAACGATCTCTATGCTACTCACCAAAATGTAGGCATGGGAACATGATGAAGTATCCAACTGTCGTGTGTTAAATTATTGTGATTACGAGCCAGTGGTTTTCAAACATTATGCGTGACTCGGACATCTAACGAAATGCAACAGACTCATATCGTCTTTGCGCGTCTGAAGAAGTTAGCCAAATATGAATGTAATTCTGCGGCATAAAGCAGATGTATTTGTTTATTGTAAAGAAAAATAAAAATGACATGTCAAGCAGTCAATTGACTACATTTTGTTATTGAATTCGTAGGCTGGGATTACTCTCGGCAACAATTATGTTTAATGGTAGATCCTGCTTTTTCAGAAGGGGCGGCAGGCAGAGCGATGTACAGTGGCAGAGCGACGCACAGTGGCTGAAAGTGGTACTAAAGCTTCCCGCAGCTTCACGCCTCGTAATGCGCGAATGAAGTGGTCATTTGAAAGCGATGCCCATAGCTCCGCTGGTGGGAAAACGCATGGGACTCAGCGCTGTCCTATTGTGTGCAGAGGGAATTTGAAAGACAACCGATTATCCCGCCCCTCGGACTGAGCACTGCGAACGGTGAGTGCCCAGACCCTACATTTTAATGTGGGTCTGGCTTGTCAGGCTATATGGAACAGGCATTTACTAAAACTTAGCAGAGTATAGGCTACACCAGCGGTTCCCAAACTTTTTTCCCTGCGTTCCACCACCTCATACTGACTCGGCTCGCGTACCCTCACCATCATAAAAACGTAACACATTCTATTGACACATTCCAGGCATCATGCTTAGGCTAATTAGCTGCTTTAAATGATAACAAATAACAAAATCAAAATGTGCAACTGGTCTATGAGCTCTCACACTAAAAAACAGTGTGGAGAACATTATGAAACACAAAGAACAAAAGAGAACAAAGGCATAAGATTAAAATAATCATTTGTAACACCTTTCCGACATTGCCCTTTTCAACTTGCGTACCCCCTAGTGGAAGCTCGCGTACCACCGGGCTACACGTATCCGCACTCGTCTATTATTTGAACTGATAGGCAAAGTGAAACTAACTTCACCGTGGTAGTCAATGACAAAACAGTTATACGCAGTTAACTACTTTCACTATTGACTGACAATGGGTTACCATCGAAAACAGCCTGAGAAAAGCAACACTTACCCCAATAATGTTCAAATGACTGAATAAAAAAGCGAAGGACATTTATCCTGCAGAGGAGTTGCTGCTTACATCTTGTGACAGTGTGTCTCAGCTGGCGTCTTGTTTGTGCGATACACTACAGACTGTACATTTAACAATTATTTATTAAACACTACATATTAAATAAATAACCAGCTTCTCAAACTAACAGTTAACAAAGTAATAACACCAAACAAACTATACAACAGTATACAAATATTTCAAAATATTTATGTAATTTGTGCAATTTCAACAAAGACTATTACACACTATAGAACAAGTGCAAAAGAAAATGCAAAACAACAAAATGTGCAAATGTGATCAGTCACTATGGCTGGGCTGATAACTAGCATCGCTACAAGTCATTCTCCTTGGCTTAAAAAGAACATTTCAAGGGCCCTTTGGTAATTGCACTCTTTTACTAGTGGACCATTAATGCTTATCTTCATGCAGGCTGTCAGACTGTTGCCCTCCAGTCTGTTCTGCAAGTCTGTCCTGATCTATACACCGAGAGTGAATGAAGTTTAGATTATTTTATAGTTTTGTGTAATATGGATGGAATTTGAGTGTGGAGCCCAAACCCACCCAGATTTCATGTCTTCCTAATAAAACCAAGATTGTTACATTTCAAAGATATTGGCCATAGTATTGGCCTTAGTAATAATTTAGAAAGGAAACTGATAAGTCAAACAAGTGTACTATTCCTACAAAATAACAAGATACTAACAATGTAGAGCAAGAATAACCACGTGGTGACACAGTTTAAAGATTAATTTTGGAATCTAAGAGGACACATTTCGCGGAAACATGAGAGTGTGCTACGGAGAGCAAAGAAAAACGTGAGCAATTGAATATGCTTCATATCAAGTAGAAGGCTAAAGTAAAACTTGGACGCTAAACCTGATCCCTTTAGTTTTAGGCTTATGTGTATCAACGCTGCCAAGCTTGTTTGTTGTTGCACTCATACAATCTTTTAAAATAAATATTCTGAGTGAAATATATTGCCGTTGCTCTTAGTTCTTTGGATTTAAGTTTTCTGTTTAAAGGAGAATTCCGGTGTGATGTTGACCTAAAGTGTATTGAAACATGATACCGAGTGTGAACGTATGTCTCATAGCCCATCTCGGCTTGTCCCCTGCACTCCAAAATCTGGCGCTAGTTAGCCGATGCTACCAACAGCTTTTTCAATAGTGGTGCTTCGGCATCGGGCTAGCCATGCAAATAAATCACTGTTTTACACCCATTTACGAGGCTCAATGTATCTCCACACTTCATTGGTAGACTTTTTAGTTTAATAAAAGAGAAGCACATGATGAAAAATTCCAGTGTAAGATGGGAATCGCCAAGATAGAGCCCATGATGTATCATCTGATAACTATATAGCATTATACAGAAAATGATATGGACACAACATTATAGTGTGTTTTGTATGTCAATGTAATCAGTATTACAAAGCCAAATTATTTCGGTACACTGATTCCACATGTTTTGGTTGTTTTGTGTTGCTGTTCAAGCAGTTCAGATTGTGTTATTGTATTGTATTGGTCAAAAATCATTGAGTAACCAAGGGGTAGAAAGAGTAGGGGATAGAGGGGGTATCTGAAGTGTGCTTTTTTATCACATAGTACGTGGCCACACTATGCCAAACCCATGTTGAGTAATTGAGTAATTCACTTCATTTGTTTTTGGATTGACTGCTTGTGATGTCCATGCCAAGAAATCTATGATCACGAATGCCGTTCACATAGAGCACAGTGTATTGTGAGTGCTTCTACTGCAGAGAAGTTGTTTGGGACTGCTTGCTAAGGGCTGCTTACATTTCGTGACAGTGCATCTTGAGCTGTGCTTTACAGGCGCCTTTCGCTATAGACCAGGTTTTTCTTGGTCAGTGGCGTAATAATTTTTAGAGGGTGTAAGATAGCGATTTTTGGATCATGCACCAGATCAAACCTTATGCCACACCCCGGGGGCAAGGTTTAAGGCGAAAATTTTGTCACTGACTGGGTGTAGGATATGAATAAGCCTTATGTCGCACTTTGCACCATGTTGCGCCAGGTGTACGATAGGGCCCATAGTCTTATAGACTTTTCAATGCAATAAATTGGATCAAGATACCCCTGAGATCATCTGACAGAATGCTTGAATAACTTGACTTTTTTGGTTTCGATAGAGAACAGAATTATGCTGATCTTCAATTCAAAACCCAGGCATCTCCGCCTGAACCAATATGGTAGGCCAGTGGTTTTTCTTGCATTTTTTGGCCCGCTATCTTGAGAGAGTTACGGCATAGTCTACTCTTAACTAATTATTATTAGTTTATTAGTTATTTTTGTCTGTGCAGTCTGTGCACTATCATATGCGCAACATACAATTACAGTGATGGTTCCATGGAAGGCAAGCCATTCTTGTGGCTGTGAATAGACCTCTCTTAATAGACAGTGTAGCTTGGAAACATTTTTTGGCTAAAGTTACTATTGATTGTTAACAGATAACATTATAAATATGCATTAAGGATGGAATAATGGATGAGATGGCGTTCAGGTATCACAACATTTTAATGCAGGTTTGAGGTGTTAATGCGGCTCCCTCGAACGTGCATTATTTTTCATGCACGTTCAAGGTGGTAATGCAGCCACCTCGAACATGCATTATTTTTCATGCATGTTTAAGGTGGTAATGCGACACAAACACCATGGAGTCCATTGTCCACTATTGCCACACTTATGTTGTGTAGCTGCTATAATTTCCACCTTCTGATCATTAAAACTAGCTTGTTTGCAGAATTACTTCTTTCTGTCACACACCAACTCATTTCTCAATTTTCAGGACAAACTGCTGTTACTAAAATGGATGGTTGCTATAGCCAAAGGCCAGTTGTTAGTTCCATCTCTCTCATTGCCAACTAAGTCAGCATATCCCAAGATCATAGTTGTCAACCCTTCTGTTTTTTCTGGGTTACTCATGTATTTTAACTTTTTTCCCCGCTGTCTTCCTGTTTTAATATTTTCCCTTAAATATCACGTATTTTGATAGGCCTAAGCTAATAACATTAGCCCTACCACTGGACATGTCAGTGTCTGTACAGTTGTCCTGTTGCTACAACCTCCTTGTCCTTCCATCGGAACAGATGAATCATTTTGCTTGCTTTGAGGCGACCCCAGAGTGATATCCCATTTAAGATAATGCTGTGATTGTTGTGAGGACATGTTGTGACGCCAATCTGTAAGCAAAGCCACGTTAGATCTAGCTTCAGTGGTTAGTTAGTGGTTCAGCAGTTTTGAATTTGTGTTGTTGGCAGAGGGATAGCAACAGAAAGATGAATGTTGACATTTTCCCATATTTTGGGTTAGAAATCTGAGAAATCTCCTGTTCTGTTTCTGTTGAGCATTAGCTTTGTACAATCACTGTTTTACTTGGCCTACTGCTGTGTAACTGAGCTAAAAGCCACTTTAGTCTGTAACATATGACTAAGGTGGTTTTTAGCTCATTTACACAGCAGTAGGCTAAGTAAAACAGTGATGTTGCTATGAATGTTGCTATGCTCGCTAATTTATAGGTCTGACACAACATGACGGTTTATTTTAACTTCACAACGAGTTTGTCAAATTAATATTCTGTACTGTAATGTGGGTAAAAAACTGGAATTACTTCATAGGTGTGCAAATATCTGGAAAAACTAAGACGGATCAAATGGTTCCGTGTCATCCTTGTGGGGCCCACCAAATTTTGTGCAGCCCGGTCTTTCAGTGTCCTGGGAATCGTTGACACAAAATTTCTGAAGAAGAAAAAAAAAACTCTGACTAAACCTATATGACCACCGCTTCACTTGCACGACGGTCATAATAATTGACTTTCTAAAGGGCGCATCACAATTCAACCAAGCAACAGTATCCGATTTGTTATATGGATGTTACCCTTGATTATATCATCTGGCTGCACAGCTACATTAATTACTCTGTTAGAGATGAGTGATTTTTATTTTACCCTCACTAAAACGGAGATGATGGTGACAAGGTTTAGCTTACAGGTTGTGAACGCTAGTAAACATTTTTGGATGAAAAAGCCACCCGTGATGTTGGATTTAACAACCGGATAACAGAAAGAAATTGACTTTCTATACTGTGCATCATAATAGGAAATTGAACCAGGCAGTGGGAAAATAAAGACTTAAAGGCTAAAGTTAATTGAGACATCTAAGCTTGGGCCCATTATATTAATGTTACAATACTTATTTGACTCCCAAAATGGCAACACTAGAATTATCACATCTGTGACATCACCTAATCCTCAATAGAACAGAACTTTATGAACTCTGTCCCTTCACAATTGAGATTCAGACGTGATGTTCATCTAATGGGACTTTATTGAAGCCAGAATAATCATGTGGTGAGACTGGTTAGCTTCTCTGGCACACCTTGATTTAACCTAGGCCCACCTATCAGCCACTCTATACACCTATTCACCACTGCAGCAGAGCTCCATTTTTCTTACTTACTTTTCTTTGGGAGAGAAGGCCATGCAAATTCAGATTCTATCAAAGCTGGGTTGGGGAGCTCCAGCAGTGGTTTCACCATCCAAAAGTTGAGGACTGTCTGGGTCAAGGGCACACATTGCCTCCACCTGCTAGCTGTTCTGTTCACTAAATCTTGTGTTCATCTCCCCAGTGACACTGTCCAGCGTGCTGAAGAAGAGCCGCTTGCACTCTGTCTCATCTCCTCTGTCCTGCTGCTGCTGGCCTACAGTGCTCATCACCCCATACTGGCTCAGGTGTGTAGGGACTTGGCGCATTCTCTTATCTGTGTCTGATGCGTCATATGCGTCAGTGGTATGCTGTGCCAACTCCAAATCACTCGAGATTCTCCATAAAATCCAATCAAGGCGAGGTTTCTGTGAACCATAGCCACAGTACAGTGTGCTCTTAAAGCCACTATTTCAAGGATGACTTGAGTAGTGATAATACAGTATAAATGAAATGCAGATGCATATAACACACCAGGGGGATTGAACAACACAATAGTGATGGTGCAGAACAGGCAGTAATGATGCAGGTGTACGACAATTTGTTGGGATGGGCTTGGTATTAGAGCAATATGCAGATGCATTGCAGTCTAGATGGGCAGCAAAGGATGAAAAAAGGCAAAGATTCTGTGGATCCCAATCACAGTAAATATGAAGTCTGTGACGTTGAAGGAGCCTTGTTGCCTATGCTTTCAGTTCCTTGAGCCATTGTTGTCAATATCATTAATTAATCATATTAATCAACATTATTAATTAATTAATTAATAAATCGCGACTTCACTCGTCTCGCTGGACTGAGCGCATAATGTGGGCTGTTGCGCAAAGAAAGGAATTAGGGAGATGATCTGCATCTCCACTTACCAAACGCTATAGTTTTGCTAACATCTCCACTGTTAATGTAAAATATGTCTCCATGCAGGCAGGGTAGTATCAAGCAGCAGTGAAGTGATAACCTTATGCAGGTAGCACGTCACCTGAGTCAGACAGAAGACGGGCCCTGCTTGCTCTGTTAAAAAGTATTTCTGCCCCTTCCAAACTTGCGTTAAAATGGTGTATTTAACAGCCAGAATTTTATACATTTTTCCAGGGAAGACACCCCTGAACCTGCGGTAATATAATCAGTACCACCTCTCACAAAATACTATCAACGTCCCTGCTACCGGTCCATCAGAAATATGACAACTGTTGTCCGGTCTGTGTTGGGAAGGTTGGGAACCCCACAGAACGATACTAAAGATCACCTCGTTGAAGTTATACAGTAGACTAGGCTAAATCAGAGCCTAGTTTTTTTTATCATCAAGCTGGGGCCAGAATTGACTGCCTTTGGGCCTAGTTTAGGACTACTCAAAATGAGTAAAACCAAATTTGGCAAAATCTTGCACTTTTTCCCCTTTCCACTTTGCACAGTAATTTCATTAATTCCAATCAGAGGAAAGAAAGACGCATGCAGTTTTCTTCTTATTATTATTATCTGCTAGGCTATAAGCCTAATGTGAAACCATTTTGTGATATTTTGTATAGATTGGCTATATGAAGATATCGATATTCAATCCACATTTCAAATCCGTTCACACGCTCACAGCTCACACGCCACACTTTCTATTGCTCTGAAAGGGGGCACCTTTTTTTTAGGCCAGAAGTGTCAAGTCTATTTCATCGAGGGTTTCTCCCCGGGATATTAAGTTGATGTTTGTGCACATGCTTGTGGCCAAGTTTTTAATATTTGCCACTCTGTTCACTCTAGATCATGAACAGAGAAGCGTAACTGAAGAAGCAGTAATAAAGCCAAATTATGTAGGCCTATTCTTTGAACAGCACTGTCTAAGCATTCAGTGAACAGGGTAAGCTACCCAATATATTGCAGACGCGCACCCGAACAGCAGTCGTGTATAGCCTAGTTTCAAGCAAAAAATGCTTAATGTAAACATCACCCAAATAATTTGCTATTGTACCTAAATTAAAAACTGTTTCAGATGGGAGCCACCAACCCCAGTGCTGGAGACTACCATCCCCGCTCATATGAGGCTGACTTCTGCGCTTGTAGATCAATGACAGCTTATTTCCATGACACTAGCCAGCAGAGACATGCCAAGAGCAGCTTCACACATCAGATCAGCTTGTGGGCCATTAGATGACCCCCAACTCCTCGAACTCAAGCAGGATCTTCCGACAAAATTGTGCATGCCTTTGCTAGGAGAGAGGGAGATAGAGAGCGTGTGCATTGTGACGATTATTTATGGTGGTAGCAGAGTAGTGGATACCTACAAGAATTGTTTCGAATAAAGCCCTCCTTACACTGAAAGCCTTTGCAAATATTTGGAAAAGATTTTTGAAAGACTAGTCTCAGACCCTCTCACATCTAAAGACAAGTAATAGATTTGTTGAGTCACAGACTAGTCACAGACTATGATTTTGCAACAACTAGGGATCATGCAAGGTCACTATTTACAAGACTGCTACTAGATTCCTTTAAATTATTTCCATCGTGCACTACCTATCAACAGGAACTCATATATAGCCTACTCATATCAGTCATTTTTTTGTGTTTCTGCAGCATTGTTTCATGTGTGACATCCCTAACAGATATAGAGTTGTTCTGTCACGTGGAATAGCCGACTAATAATTTATAAGAAATTAAATAACAAATAATCATATAGGCTACAGCTGTCGCCTACTTTGCTCCTTCCTGTTTGGTGTTGGAGAGAGGTTTTTACATTGCTCACATCACTATTTGCATGAGCCACGACTAAAAAGACTTGCGATAGTATCAAACATGTTTGATACTGTCGTAACGGCAAAACTATAAAACACTGACTCCGACTGACTTAAAACCGCTAAGAACAAACAATTTTTGGGGCAGCCGTGGCCTACTGGTTAGCACTTTGGACCTGTAACTGGAGGGTTGCCGGTTCAAACCCCGACCAGTAGGCACGGCTGAAGTGCCCTTGAGCAAGGCACCTAACCCCTCACTGCTCCCCGAGCGCCGCTGTTGAGGCAGGCAGCTCACTGCGCTGGGATTAGTGTGTGCTTCACCTCACTGTGTGTACACTGTGTGCTGTGTGTGTTTCACTAATTCACGGATTGGGATAAATGCAGAGACCAAATTTCCCTCACGGGATCAAAAGAGTATATATACTTATACTTATACTTAGATTTGTACCTTACACTAAACGATCTAGTTGACGGGAGCACGCTGCGATTCTAGTACAACTCCCACAATTTCTGTCCGACTTTGGAAATGTAGTCGCCGACTGAGAAAACAGACCAAAATCGTACAATGTAAGGCCGCCATAAGACAAATAAACATGTAGGCAATGAATTAAATGTTAGGTATCCGCGCGCAAGGGGGTTGGACAGCGGGTTAAGTGAAATGGATCAACCTATTCTGTTCTTGCTGTTTGTCTCACGATACGGCCCGTACTGAAACCTATAGAAAGCCCCAGACGAATAGGGATGTTTTGTGGTGTGTCGGAAAATGAGAGATTTTTCCCAAAAAGTGGGGTAGCCACTGGCCTTGTGATCTCATGAGCTAAACCATTAATAAAAGCAAAACAAACAAACAAAATGGCCAGATACCTCTTTATAAAATAACAAAGAGACCTTCATAAACAACAGGGCTCTACACTAAAAAAAAATTCCAGGAGCACAGACACAAATTTGGGCGCACAGTCAGTTCTGTACTTAACTTACACATAATCTAACATTACACTGCGGCTAACAGTTAAACATGCCAGTGCACCAATTGCAAAGATTAAGAATGACTGACGACATTTAGGCTACAGGAAACAGGATTTTAAAGATCAGTGCCTACTTTATTTTCAGTCTGTTCTATTTTCCTACATTTTGTTAATTTAGCTAATCCAAATATGCCTATGGTGACCTATCTGACTGCATACTGAATACTACTACTAAAATAGTCCATTTGCTCTTCCACAAAACCCAACATAGTCTAATCAAGGATATATTTTTTATACTTTTATTTTTTATTTGAAATATCTGCATTGATGGGGGTAGTTAGGCAAACTTTAGGCCTACTTTCGTTTTGCACTTCAGCTTCAGTGTAAACAAACAAGAATGCGTGGAAGCCTGGAGTTGTCAGCAGCGTTCTACCTTTGAATAAAATGGGATTATTACGGGAGGCTACTTTTGTGCCTGTTCGCTACAGCTATATTTTGCATATTGCAGCCAATACGTCAACTGGGCTAAAAGGCATGCTAGGTTACCTTTCCTTCTCTCACTGCATTCTCAGAATCTCATCCTGTTCCTCCTATATCCGATGAATTCGGTGGATAGAAGAACTAATTTCTTCAATCTTTGCATCTTGGCTGGCTAGTCTAACTTTCCGCTTTTTCTGTGCGCTCTTGGATTTGATAGACGCGACTACTAGCGAGTCACAACACGAAACTGCTAACGTTGATGGGAGATGTAGTTTTTATCCTGCATTCGCGACGTGATTCTATGGTTTGCACCAGTAATGTTTCTCGATGTTGCGGTGTATTTTGTAAACAAACATTGACATGGTTGAAGTCATTCGCACCAGTGCGCCTAAATATTTTTTTGCACTCGCACGCAATCATTTTTACTCGCATGTGCGAGTGATATGGGCGCACTGTAGAGCCCTGAACAATAACACGTTTTATCGTGAGACTGCGTGTCGTTTGGAGCAGCTTATCGGTAGGCTATATTAAAAGCAGAAGATTTTCAGTTTGCTTCGGGATTTAATTCACTTTTGGATTGTTTTACAGTGCGTACTGTAGGCCTATCAGCTATCGAAATGAAAGCTCATCAGAGGGTAATATTGTGGAAACAACTGAAAAAAATGTTGGGTAAATATATGGGGCGTGCCACGACGAAATGAGGCTAGTTTGACTCAAAACCCCCGAAAAATGGGTTTATTAGATTTTCATAATCCACAGACCTCAGGGTTTAAAATAAGAGGTAATTTGTTCAATTCCATTTAGCCAACCCAGAGATATTGGCCAAAATGTGAAGGGTATATTCATCTCAGCAAAAAAACAAGTTTTGAGAAAATCAGCTTTAAAGTTCAAACTATACAGCGCAGCTTCTAAATGCTCCATTCACGCAGGCGGTAAAACTACGAAACTAGACACTCTAACACACCTTATATGTGATTTTGGGAACTCTGTGATGAATGGAAATGAAATATATGACGATCGAAAACTCATGAAAACGCACAATCTGGACATTTTATCTGGACATTTAATCTTAAAACTTGCTTTTGATGGTTGCCGCTTTGGGTTGAATCAGTGACACATGCACGTCAGGTCAAAACCAGGCCATTTTCGTGGGTTTATCATTTGGTGGCAGTCTCGCTAGGTCACTTCCCGGAAACTTTACAGGCAACACAAAAGACGCTACATCTCAATTTCTAGAAATAAAACAGGGATTTTGATGAAAACTAGCAACTGTTTAGCTTGGGATTTCTTAGAGGCATGTAGAAATAAACTGTTTGTACCCACTGAGAGCTTAAAGTCTCACCTTTCAAACAAGCCATATGTGTCCATAGCTATAACATAGAATACGCTGTGGCTCTACAAAAATCGTCAACAATGATCAAGATTGCTGGCACTTTGGGCCAAAGCTTCCGAAAACAGCGCGGCATTCAAAGTGTTAATGCACAGCCTACACATTTGGCCTTCAAAACCATATTTCTAGGTCGTTTTTACAGTAAGAAGAGGTAATGGAATGTGTTAGTGGTGAAATTAGAAAATGCATAATTTTGTCATTTTTTTACCCTCGCTGCATTCAAATCGCTATGTCTGAAATGGATTTCTGCGACACAAGACTCATTTTGTCGTGGCACTCCCCATATGGTCCATACTGTAGCATACTGGCGCGCATAGACTCAAAGCGGCAAAAGCCGACGTTCCTTACCCTGCTCACAAGTGCCATCTGGTGTTGTTGCCAGTGTCCTCTTCTATGCAGTAGTATGTTGGGGAGGAAGCACAAGGAAGAAGGATGCGGGGCGAATTGACAGGCTGGTAAGGAAAGCTGGCTCTGTAGTGGGAGCTGAACTGGAGTGAATCACTTCACTATCTGACAAAAGGACCCTGAACAAACTGATCAACATCTTGGACAATGAGTGTCACCCACTCCACAGCACTATTGTTAATTTCTTTATTTCTGCATTGTTGCACTGTTGGACTTACTCATTTGCACTATCACCATGACCACCATCACCATTGCACTACCACCATGACACTCATTCACACAGAGCACCTTAGAGCACCTTACCATACCTTACTATGCACAGAGAATCACAGGCTCAGTCCCTGCCTCAGTCATTGTAAGCGCCTCTGATTGATTAAATCACCACTATGTGGATACTGTTTTTAGAATTGATTTAGATTAAGTGTTAGTTAGTATCATTTGTATTTTAGTATATTTAGCATATACTTTATCTTCTACTGTCCTTATTGCTTAGTTGTGTTTTTATATTATATACTTTAATTACTCTTGCTGTTAAAGAATGTGTTTGTGTTGTCTGTATGCTGCTGAGACCTTGAATTTCCCCTGGGGATCAATAAAGTATCTATCTATCTATCTATCTATTTGGGTCATTGCAGCTTCACTGGGGAAATATAAATAAAAGAGGCGTGATTATTGAATGCTTAGAGCAGGCCTACTAGCGGGCATGTAGTCTAATTCGGCTATGGGGTTTGTAAAGGAATAGCTTTTGAATGGGCACGCACTAGTTGCTTTAATTGCCAAATGTGAGATTGTATTAGTGCACAATCTGACAACTTGTGAAACGTTAGGCAGACTTTAAAGGGAAACTTGGCAGGATTAGCTATATTTCCCCCTCTGCTAGAGAAGTTGTGCATTATGCTATTTCAAACTGTGGATAAAGGTAACAATAAAGCACATGGATTTGTTTACAAGCTAGCGAAACAGTTAGCATAAAAAAAAAAAAAAAAAAACGGTGAAAAATTTGGGGGATTCGACTTCGACATTTTCAACCATGACATATGCACAATTCCGGATTTAAAACGTAGCAGAGTCTCAGAGATAATCACGCAATCAGCTTAGATGTCTGGGCTAGCCTACATGAAGTCGAATCCCCCTATATTTGGCCTGCACATGTGTGCACGTATAGGCCTATGTAATGTCATGATGTGTAATGTGATGATGAACCATCTTATGACATTGATACTCAGAAAACCACAGTTACGTTAAGTAGGCTAACCCTCCGTTTTCAAAACAAAACTTCAAAACTTATCATCAAAAGATGAAGCAAACCCGACCTTTCGCATTTGTGTTGGGGAGCGCAATGTTCCAACATTCCATTTGTTTAACTATGTGAGAGTAGGGGAGAAGTGGCACAATCAACACTTTTCTATTCTCTCCGTTCAAACTCAATTTACAATACAGCCGCAAGCGGCAATGGCGGGCCCGAGCACCGGCGGGCCGCAACCCGTGACATGTCGGAATCAAACAAAGCACCGACGTGGTACGTTCGTGAAAAGTACATATTTGATGCGTGTGCTATGTGTTTTTGTATTTTATTTTCTGCCACATTTACTTGCTTGGCCATGTGGGGGCGCAATGCAAGGCAGGCCCATTGGGTGTCATCATAATCATAATATATGTTAACCTGAGAAATTGCAGACCATTCATTTTAAGCAAAGAACATTTCTGATACATTTTTTGGTTGGCCAGATGGTGGCGCTATGTTACAGTAGGCATGGAAATTACACATGTGAATATCATCACAATAATGATATCCCAAATGTTTGTAAAATTTCAGATCAATCGCTTAAGGCATTGTCCATTTCTGGCACATTTCCAACTTGGCCAGGTGGTGGCGCTATGATAGGCAGGCCCATAGGGTCTCTGAATATCATCATAATTATAATATCTATTAACCTGAGAAGTTTTAGAACTTTCATTCAAAGCATAGAGCATTTCTGGCATATTTCCTGTTTGGCCAGATGGTGGCGCTATGCTAGGCATATGAATTATATGTGTGAATATCATCACAATAATGATATCCAATAAAGTTTCAGATCAGTCACTTAAGGCATTGTCCATTTCTGGCACATTTCCTTCTTGGCCAGGTGGTGGCGCTGTCAAGCAGGCCCATTGGGTGTTTGGATATCATCATAATCATAATATCTATTAACCTGAGAAGTTTCAGACCAATCATTCAATGCACTGTGACTTTATGACACATTTCCTGTTTATGTGGTGAGATATTAAAATCATGACATATTACAACATATCAAAAATCCTTTTGCAATTTAACATCAGCAACATCTTGGCATCATATTTGCCAAATTTCACATGAATCTGACAAACCGTCTAGGAGAAGTATGTTAAAATTGATCATGTGACATCAGTGTAATTGACATTCTTTCTGTTGCCAGGTGGTGGCACTATGCCAAATATGCATTATGGGCATGTCAATATCATCACTCCCATGGTATTCAAAGACCTGTGAAATTTAAAACATTTCAAGCCATGCATGGTGAATTAAGACACATTTATTGTTTATGTGGAAGGGTATTAAAATTCAGTTTTGCCATTTCACAAATTACAACATATCAAAAAAGCTTCACAATTTAGAATCAGAAGCATATTGGCATCATATATACCAACTTTCACATGAATCGGATCAACCGTCAAGGAGGAGTATGTTAAAATTGATCATGTCCACAATGCACAAAATCCATATTACCTCACTTCCTGTGGGCGTGGCTAATGGCATGTGAATACAAAAGTTGATTGTTTTTGGGAGTTACACACACCCACCAAATTTGGTGTGTGTGTATCTAAAACTATCTGCCAACCACAAGTCACAGTGACATAAGGGGGCGCTATGGAGTTCCTGGGCCAAGCCCAGCGCCAAGGCTTTTCCCCTGTGTATTCATGGTACCTCTTGACGTGTGTGCCAAATTTCATGCGTTTTCACCGATGGGAAGAACCTCTTTTGGCATCCCAATTCATGACATTTTAGTCCGCACAAAATCCCAAATACCTCACTTCCTGTTGGGCGTGGCTAATGCATTGTACATACGAAAGTTGTTCATCTTGGGGAGATACACACACCTACCAAATTTGATGCGTCTAGCTGAAAGTATGTGCCAACCACTGCCTCAATCACCTAAGGGGGCGCTACTGAGTCCCTGGGCCACGCCCGGGGCCAAGCTCTTGTACCTAACTGCTTTGCATGACACCTGATGTGTGTGCCAAATTTCAAGACTTTTCACCCATCTTAACCACCTCAAAAAAGGAAAACGCTCTGAGACAAAGTTAATATAATAATAATAATAATAATCCTTACAAAAACAATAGGGCCTTGCGCCCTTCGGTGCTCGGGCCCTAATAATGCTGCTAAATGTGAAATCTGGCCAGAAAGGAGTCATACATGTTTAGTTCATGAAAAAATGTAAAAATATATGTTCTAGTTTGTTGTGAATTTAACTTAACAGCGACGTAGGTCTAGGCTAGCTTTGTTACAACCTGACGCAGCCATTAAAACGTGCGATAGCCTACAGTTGTGACATTAGCATAAGCATCATGAATGTAACAGTTCTAAAATCGTGATAGCCTTGTTGATAACCTATTTCTTTCATGTCTGAAGGATTTGGTCCACTGGTCTTTGAAGTCTAAAGTTTAATTGTCTGTGATGGCTGATGGCAGCGCAAAATTCATAATCCATTTTTTTTAATTATTTATTTATTTATTCATGTATTAATTGGGGGATACCGCAAAACCGTGGTAATTTCTTGCTTACCGACCGCGGTAAGAACATGTAAGTTATGTCCATAACTATGGATCTATGAGACCGACCGATGACAGTCACCACGGTCTACACCTTGAATGATGCCATCCTTCTACCTTTTCTCGAGACCATTATATCAACAATGTCATGTGACTGACCTGGAGGCTGTCCCGCAGCAATATAATGCATTCAGGGACATCCCTCTTCCTCTTGCCTGGAACGCCTCAGCTTGTTCCGAGCGACAAGAGATGGTGACAGTCATCGGTCGGTCTTATAGATCCATAGTTATGGACATAACTTACGATCTATTTCGACCTCCCTCAGACCGTCACCACGGTCTACACCTTGGATGACTAGTCCCAACAGTGTCGCAAGGACAGAAGACTACTCATCACCAGTCAGGTCGGCAATCAACATAACAGTGGAGCCGATAGTGGCGGATGTCACATTGACTCGTTAAAGTCTGGCAGGGATCCATGGAGTACTCCAGGATGCCGCTGCACATGCCACCAAGAGCAACCCCTTTCAATGGTACCCATGAGACGGCCGTACTCCGTGTGGAATGAGCCGCCAGGCTTTAAGAGATTAGAAAACACTGCCCAGAGAAGGCCTGAAAAATTGCCTCCACCAATTGGTGGGTCAAACGGTGTGTAGACACTGGGTGAACCAGCTACTTACCCCCATAGCACCGAAAGCTGTGTGTGCGCCTGTCAACGCAGCCACGTGTGATCAACACAAGCTCCCAATGCCTTGACTGGGCATAGAGCATTAAGAGCCCCTTCAGCTTGGCAAGCTGGCTCAGGGCAAAATAGCTCCAGTTCAATGACATGGTTAACTGACTGAGGGTTCATCCCCTAAGGGAAGAATAATGGTTTCCACCTCAAGCATGTAGTACTCATGGAGGGTGCACATAGCTCACTTGCCATCTTGGCAGAGCATGTGGCCAAAGATGCAGTTTTATTTTTGCATGTGGCCACACATGCAGTTTTATGCAACACAAACTTGATGCCCCAGGTCCCCCTGGGGTTGCGCTCAAAGGCCTCACCACCCAGGGGAGGTTGCAGGATTGAGCTCTCAAAAATCTGCCTGGATGCAGGTAGTCAGCTTTTTCAGGAACTGCGACCCCATAGGGTCTTCTCCAACAGACAAACCTTCTACCGTGCCATGGGACACCAAGGCATAGACTTACAAGATACTGGATCAGCTGCCCTTCCCACATCCCAAAGGGAGTGAAGAAAGTGTAGCACCAAGCATTGGATGTCACTGGATCTAACTCCAGGCCCTGCCACCATGAGGAGAACAATTCCCATCTCTGCTGGAAATGCTTGGCAATATTCATGGGCTCAGTTACAGCCAGTTTTAACCCTGAGAAGGGCTGAGGATAGCCAGACCAGATGACAGCTTGACTGGAATTCGAGATTCCGAGCTTCTGGCACTGCTTTGAGTGAGGCCAGGCATGGAAATGTCCACAGCCGAGGTTTCTGAGTAACTTAGCAGCCACGCTGAGCCCTTAAGCCCGCTTTGTGGTTGATATGGTACATAGCAGCAGGGCTGTCTGTCCGCACAAAGACATGCTTGCCCTGTATACAAGAGAAGAGAGCCCTCAGGGTGAAATGCACTGCCCCCAGCTCCAGAAGACTGATGTGCCCCATGTTCCATGGGGGCTCGCAGAGACCGCTCACGGTTCTGCCCTCCCAAACTGCTCCCCAGCCTATCTGGGAGGTATCTATTGACACAAATGTACTAGACTGCCCAAGTTCTTGTACACACATCCTGCTGCCCAGTCATGGGGGCAGAGCTTGCAGACATGACCATCACATGTGGAATCTTAACATGCCTGTTTTTCCCATGAACACCAGTTTGAGGCAGTCAGCCAGTGCTGCAGAGATCTGGCTCTGAAGAGACTGTGTGGGAACACCATCACTGCTGCAGAGATCATCCCCTGGATTGTCTAAAAGCCAATCCAAGGTTTGCTGAGGCAAATGTCATGTAGGACTGCCAGAACTCTTGCTATCCTTTAAGGGGTAAGAGTGGCCCACATTGTGAGTGGGTTCAGGTGGAGCCCTAAAAGACTGCCTCCTGAATTGGTTGAAGGTTTCTTTCCTTCAGTTGAGTTTTACTGAGGGACTGAACATGGTACATCACAGTGTACTACATGACCTGTACCCAAAAAGTGTATCGCAAGTTGGTAGTGGTGAACCACTTCCTTAGTATTTTGACGGGTAAGATTTGATGTACGTGTTGAAGCGCCGGAGGACTAAGAAGAGGCTGAGCCCGCCCCTCCCGTTTTGGAAACAAGGAAATATGCTGAGTAAAAGGCAGCCTGCTGTTCGCTTAGACTTTACTGTGACAATGGCGCCCCTCTGAAATGGTGTTGCTATTTCCTCTGCCAAAGCATTTGCCTGGACTGAGGCCCCTTACTGTTATAGGGACCCTAAGACAAAATGGAGGCCGAAATGGGAAACTCCAATGGGTGGGGGAGCGGTAACGTAGTGGCCAAAGAGCTGGGCCAGCCAGCAACAGCCCCCAGCCAAACAAGCCTCCCAGTCAATATGAGGACATGGCCATTCTAATATCACGGGTGAGTTAGGAATGGGTAGACAGCAGCATTTAACAAGTTCTTGGTGTCTGGACCACTAGCGCTACCAGACTTTCTGATAGCTGCTAACAAAACACCCAAAGCAGTCTCAGCACAGGCTTCACTATACACATTGGGCGTGTCTCATTTCAGGGGCCGGATGCTTTGGAGCATTTGTGCTACCTAGCACTGGTCTTCTGTGACCGCATAGACCGGACCTGGCTGGACCAACGTTTTTTTAAATGGGACGGTCTAGCCTAAAAGAACGGATCTGTTACGTCATTAGCCCGAGTAGGCATAGGCCTACTGATCTTTCTAACTGTTAAGTGAAAAGCATCCTTTCAGATCAACGATACGTTTTATGTATAGGTTACAATAATATGAACTAGGCTAACTGAGTGAGAGCAATCATCAATCTATTTGAATTATTAAAAGATATACAATTATGCAAGTCCTTCCAAACTAAAAGGATTGAGTTTTTTTTTTTTTAGCTGCTGCTCCTTTCCCTATCATTTAGCATGTTTACATTGATTAATTTAGCAGACACTTATCCTAATAACAACATTCAGGCTACAATGCAAGAAACGTTATCATAGAATTAATTGCGGCATCTGTCAATATTAATTTATTATAAGACTAGTCAAAAATGTGATAGGAGGGCACATGCCCATATAGCCTTTGCCTGCCTCGTCCATCTCCAATTTTAAATAATTTGTTCACCCACCGGCTAAAAAGCAATCACACAAGTGTCGCTTTACTTTTCAAGAGATGGCGATTTCAAAAGGGAGTTGGAGCATATTCATGTGAGTAGCCTTGGCCTTTTCTTTCTAGCCTGGTTAAAACCAAACATTAAAGTGGTAGGTGGGCATGGGCAGCGTAATTTCTTTCTCTGATTGCTGTCATGTAGGCTAATTTCAAAAACTTAGGAGGGAATATCAACAGTCAAGGTAGCCTGGCTAGGACGGCAGGATAACGTAGCCTATAGCCAGACAGCTGTGATCGGTTGAGTAACTTATGGTGGTGACTGTAGCTAATGGTCGTTTGCAGACATATCTGATTGAATGCATCATATTGCACTTCATCTTACTTGTTAACTGACCTGGCTTGTAGACCGATAAGTTTTTCCAACTGCAACGTTGACAAATATCTTTGTGGTTCTGATGAGCATCCATTTAGCAGAGGTTTTCATCTCTTGTGCTGTGTGCTAGATGTCTTTCATTATCTCGATCATGCACAAAGCATCATGACCACATGCCTTTGCCACATAAAATAGATCGATATAGTAGGCTATTTTCTTAATGCACATTTACAATGTTAGTAATCAGACTTTAGGCTTACTGGCTATGTTAGGCTACACCTCGCGAAAACTATGTTGTGATCTACAGCGGCATCGTGTGTGTCAGGCTGCGGTTCAAACACATTAGTTCAATTTGAACTGATGAAATTGTATTTGCTGCTTTGCTAATGGACAAATTAATAATTTATCAAAATGAATTTGGCCGCGAAGCATACACCCGATGCACACTCCGTTTCGGGGAAAAGAAGGGTGGATTTGTCGGCCGAATTCGAAGGAGCCCACGAAATGGGACAGCACTAGTCGCGCTACTATGACGCAACCGGTCTACGAATCTGGCCTTAGAACCATGTAGCCCCTGAAATGAGACACGCTCATTGTCACTAGCAGACCCAGAGCTCTGAAGCTGTAAGGAAAGTTAAGCAAAAACCCAGCTACATCCGGCCTCTCTTCTCAATAGGAGAGCCAGTGTACAGAGGAAGATGGACTGTATCAGCCATATGTGGTTCCTGGAAAGGTGGCAGGTGGACAGGGAAAGTCCCTGCTGCCTAACCTGCCATGGATGGAGCTGGCCCTTGGGAGTGAGCGTCCCCTGGCCACTCAGTCAATCAGGCCCCAAATAGAGGCCAGAATCTTTAACTGCATGTCCTCTTCCCCTACTAATTGCCTAGAGGGGGGAATTAAGCTACGGCCCTCTATGGCTCTTTTCCTCCTATACCTATAGGAGTGCACACAATGCTGTCTGCGTGAGTGACGATCATGGATACTGTCCTGCTCTCCATCATAGGTGGGAGGAGGAACAGTCACTGCATGGGGATGTTCAACCAGGCCAGACCACACTCCTCAAATGGTCGATACCAGCCAGACATGGGCATTCCACATCTTCTGTGAGATGCACTTTGCCCAAACATGGTTAACACTTCCTGTCTGTCCATGATTGTGCCGCAAATGGGGCAAGTATTTGGTGCCATAGTATTGTCAGGCGGTAACAGAAACCTTTTACCACTGCACCATTGCTGTGAATGGTTCCAAACATAACCTAGCCCAGCTGCACACAGTAATTTGACACTGAGTCACTGGCCCACAAGAACAGAGGTTACGGGAGATAATGTTAGAGTATTAAATGTTAGAGTATTAAGTGTAACATTAAAATATTGTAAACTTAATCCCACATGGATTACATCCCAGCAGCCACGTGACTGTCATCGTGCGACTTCTTTTCAACGGTTATGTAACTTTGTCATTGTGTGATTGTCATGCAGTCATGAGACTTCATGTCATCATGAGACCACATATCTCGTGTGTTTAAATGAGTTATTTCCTGTTGCATCGATTACAGCTAACAATGGCGTTTGGATGAACACCAGAACTTCTTGCACCTCGTCATCCCGGCTAATCCCATGTTAAAATTAACCATTTTAAAAGATTGTAAACTCAAAGTTAAATAAACTCACCACTCACGTATGTGTACATACACGGGAGAAATACAACCTCCACTCACAAGAACGTATGAGGGAAACATAGCAACCAATTTAACAGCTGCGCACAGTGTAAAGGGGGGGGGGGGGGGGGGTATAGACCCTGACAGAAAAATATGTTACAATGTAACAGTTACAATTACAATTACAATTACATCACACACACCTCCACTCTTGTATGTGAAATACAAAGGGGCAATAGACATCCACTCCTGCACACGGATGTGCGAGGGGAATATAGCAACAATCTCACCAGTTGCGCACAACAGTTAAGGGAGATAGTAATTTAACCAAACAAAAGGGCTTTGCACCTCTGGTGCTTGGGCCCTAACACTGGAAAACGAAGTAAAGTGAATATTCTCCCACCACATGTGAACACACCGTCTAGGCCGGCAGAGCCAAAACGACTCACTGTGCAGGAACACACTAAACTGGAGAACAAACTTCTTCTACTACATGTGAACACACCATTTAGGATGGGAGAACAGAAAGACTCTCAGTACGCGGACGTACTGCTAGACAGGAGAACAAAGATTTCCCACTACATGTGAACACTTGGCCTGCACGCCATTTAGGCTGAGAAAACAGAAACACTCACCATGCGTGAACACACTGCCTAGGCAGACAAACATCCCCACTGCGTCTAAACGCCCTGTTTAGGCTAGTAAACAGAGAGACTTACTATGCGCGAACACAGAGCTCTAGCTACTCCTGCTGCATTTGAAAAGGCCGTTTAGGCCGCAGGACCAAAAAGGCTTATCGTGCGCGAACGCACTGCTTAAATAGGGAAATGTTAAGGTTAGCCGACTAGAATGAAAGACAAGCCGCAACCCACCGCACGCGAACACCTCTCAGACAGTGATACATACTGCCCAGTAAACAAAAAAGACTTACTGTGCGCGAACACACTGCTTTCTTTACTCCTGCTGTATTTGAGCCGACGGTTCAGGCCGCCGGACCAAAAAGGCTTACCGTGCGCGAACGCACTGCTTAAACTGGGAAATGTTAAGGTTAGCAGACTAGAAACGAAAGACAAGCTGCAACCCACCGCGCACGAACACACCGTAGGCCAGTAAACTGAGAGACTTACTGTGCGCGAACACACTGCTTCCTTTTTATTACTGCTGTATGTCATGTATCCTGCAGGACCAGAAAGGGTTACTGTGCGCGAACGCACTGCTTAGGCAGGGGGACAGCTTTCCTCCTACTGCCTGTGAACACCGCCGTTTAGGCTGGATGAGCAGAAAGACTCACTGTGCACAATGCACCGCTTAGGCTAGTTTTTTTTATTTTTTTTTATTTAAGGCCATTTCAGCAACTAGGGCTATTTAATGGCCAGAGCATTGTGTGTTATAGAAGCTTAAATATTTGTAAAACTATGCTAGTCAGAAATTCTTAAACCTTCCAAGGTGGGACAATGCACCGCTTAGACTGGATAACAGACTCCAGGTCAGTCACATGACATTGTTGATATAATGGTCTCGAGAAAAGGTAGAAGGATGGCATCATTCAAGGTGTAGACCGTGGTGACGGTCTGAGGGAGGTCGAAATAGATCATCCATAGCGTCCCAGCCCTACATCCGATTTCTAAACGGGTTTATTAAGTTGAAATAGTTGCCAAGTTCCCCTTTAAAAACGTATAGATCTGGGTAGCCTGCAGTTCGGGTTTAGGAGGCATCTGTTGGCATAACACCGTAACTGGTGTAAACAACAGTATAACAACTTCTGTCCCTCAACATTCAACATATTCAAGAAATGCATCAACTGTGGTATGCTCCTACAAACATTGGACATATGTGACAAACATATAAAGGGCGCTAGGGAGTACCTGGGCCAGACCTGGGGCCAAGCCCTTGTCCCTGAGAGCTTTACCTGCCAACTGTTGTGCGTGCAAAATTTCATGAGTTTTCACCAGAGCTGTCAGCATTAATGCGTTAATCACAATGCGATTAGATGACAGTTGACATGGAATTAAAATATCACCAAAACACCTCAAGTTTAAGCTTCTACGACATGTGTTGGCAACAGGCGGCCAAAGCTGGCCCGCCAGCCAAATTATTCTGGCAGTCTGATTTTTTTCTTTAAAAATCTTTTATTTTTACAATAGATTAGACAAATATAGATTTACAAATAGCCTATCCACCAATCAGACCGCAGGTGGGTGCTTAAACAAATATGAGAAAGAACACCAGAACGCATTGGATCCTGCTAGCCTACTCTGTGCATAACCCTCAGCCAGTGCTTCAATACTGCGCTTTTGTGCCTCTGTTTGGAGTGGATAGGCCACCTTGAAGGTGCCGCTCCATTTCGTAGTGCGGTATGATATTCAAAACAATTGAAAAACTGATTTCAAACAGCGACAGCGTTGTTGCATATCAGATACACGGGCTTTGCATTTGTGAAACCGGGTAAGATGAACGCAAATTTTTTTTTCCATTCCTGTTAATAGGCCCACCTGTAGTTCTCACCCTGCAGGTTACTATTTCTCGTAATTTCCCCTGTGTTCCCCTGTGTCTTCTCTTTTCCCGGAGTGTGCGTGTGTGTGTGTGTGTGTGTGTGTGTGTGTGTGTGTGTGTGTGCGCGCGAGAGAGTGTCTGTGTCTCCCTCTCCCTCCTGTGTCATAGAACGTGTCAATGAGTTCTGATATGTTTTGATTGGGGGGAGGTGTCCGGGAGGGAATATTTAGGGGTTCGGATAGGTTCTAAGACGTCTAGTAAGTTTAGTCATAGTAGAACTTGGATGATTATAACACATAACGCATAACTATCCAAAAATGTTTTATCACCAAATGAACTGTCTATGTTTGTGACAGGCCAGCAGTAGGCTATAGCTGATTGTTTTCTGTGCTAACGTTACCAGTTAGCCATGAGTATTTGTCATAGGCCTACTATGTAGCATTCAGTAGCCTACACTAGCCTTACCATCTTTTTTTGGAATATGAATTTTTGGAACTGGTCTTCCTGCTTTGATCCTAAAGGACTGTATTTGAATGTATAAAAGATGGACATTGTCCTCTGATTCCATTGTACTGTTTATTTTACGAGCAAAAAACAGGCTTTCCTTTCAACACAAGATCAGATTCTTAGCTGTATGACTAATAACGTTCTTGCACCTTTGCCGCTATAAACAGCACCCCCTATCGCAATTGGAAATTACTGTACGGAGAAGCTTCCTCCCTTGGCCATTGAAAACGACGTGATTCAGGATCCGCTGGGGTCCGAGGCGCTTATAATGGACTTCAATGAGGGGCTTGAGGAGGAAGCTCCTCCATACAGTAATTTTCAATTGCGATAGGGGGTGCTGTTGGCATTTTGACCTAGGGGAACGATTTTGTTCATTCAAAGTGTTAAAAATAGTAATATTAACAGTAATTTATCAGATTAGTAATTCACTTTATATATTTTGTATTTTTCTCTGAAATTTTAGGGAGGGTGTTCCTCCCTTTCCTCAATGAAGGAGCCTCCTCTGGTGTGGACTAATAGACCATCCACCAGAGCTGCATTTTATAGTAGCCTAAAGGCTACTTTGGCCCGCCAACTATTGGCTAAGAAATATAGTGGCCCGCGTTACTTACCTTCTGATTTACGAGCTAAACACTGTTTACACTCATACACTGTTTGACGTTTTCAACTGAACTACAGTGGGCATTACTTCAAATTGGCCAGCTTCCCTCACGGTCTGCGCATGGGATCACACAACTTTAATGTGTATTTTTCCAGTGACACTGCAACGATGCTGCAACGACCCAAACAACCGGCAGATGTCTCTTGTGACTAGGGTGTCTCGTAAAAAGAAATGGAGCCTGGAAAACCCTACACAGACTTCACTATGTAACCTGCGTTGTGTTGAACCTGGCGCGATTCAGCCCTGCACACGCCCCGGACTCGAACCAGCGAACAGCAGCACCTCGGATCGAGGCGAAGCGCTAACAATTGAGCCAATAGCCCAGGCTACTGGCTCGCATGCCAGCAGCACTCTTGAGGCGGGGAAAATATGCCTGCCCTGCCCTAATAAAGAAATATTTGGTTAACTGCGAGTGAATCCCATGTGCAGCCGTAGAAGAAATGTATATGCCCTGGCTGTCAGTAGACGGAGGAGGAGCGCAGTCTACGAACACCCGATGCTGCAGCTCAGCGATGCTTAATGACTCAAAAATGACATTTTTAGAATCAGAGAATGAAGAACACGTCAGAATCATTAAAAAGTATTTTCTATGTGTCACGAAAGGCTTCAAATTTCAATAGCCACAGAATGGACTTCGTATATGTTTTAGGAATCATTAGCCTACATGCTTTAGGCTACTTCAGGACATGGCCGCCGTTACCAGTATTGCCATGGCAATACTACTTTTCAAAGTAGGCTAGTATTGCCTGGCAATACTAGTTTTCATACATGAGGTTACACTAATAAACAACGTCACAAACTGCTGCTGCGCGGCGCTTATCATCAAAGTGTTTTTCCCCATGCATTTATTCTAGGCTACTGTCAGTGACTGCTGCGAGAGAAGCGGGTTCTGTGTTAGTTCATTTCAGTGACTGGTTCTGTGTTGTTTATGCGTTCGCGTTCATTTATTTTCATTGGGCATGCCCTGCCGTGCCGTCCACATCTCTTCAGCACAGCAGCAGCAATGGCAACTCTTCGTTGAACTTTTAAGTGGTGTTCAATGGTGTTGCTAAGTAGGCCGAGTTAGGCCTATAAGCCTAAATCAACATTGAATTAGTTATTTAATGATATTAAAAAGAATCAGAATTATTTGTGGTTGAGCTGGAAATTTCAACTTGGTGATCAAAAAGTTTTGGATTTCATGTTGACCGCGACTTCAGAGCATTGTTACTTTGTGTCAGTGTAAAGTTAGATAGCCTAGTCTAACTAAATATTTGTCTTACAAATCTAAATTACAGGCTCACATTAATCTAATGGGCTTTGAGACATCTGTTTTGTCTTGTGACAAAGTCTCCTGGTTCCGTTGTTTCCAGTTTCATAGAAATGAGGGTGTTACATTTGCAGTAGCCTAACTACAAAATCCAACCTAATAACATTAGGCCTACCAAGGCACAGTGTTGAAGTATGTTTTACTAATGATTCAAAATAATAAAAAAAAAAAGTCAGTTTGGGTTTTCGAAACATATATTTGAATGGTAGGCTATGGATACATTACTTGGGCTTAGGAAGCAAAAAAAAAATTAAACCCTACAGCAAGTAGCCTGCCTTGGTAGGGACGTTTGAATCATGTAAATCTGACATCAAATCAACTGAAACACTTCAAAATGAACGTTCAAATAAATCCCAGAGTTTGGTTTCATTAAGGTTGCATTATTTACCTAATTTACATCTGCATTGGATGACACTTTTCTTACTTCTGGAAGGGACCGAAATCCGTTCGGCCTACCCGCGCGCTCCCTTTTCCTCCTCTCTCAGGTTTAAGGATTGTAAGGCTGTTCGCATAGGCTACTTAATGGTGCTATTTCACACGCATTATAGCGACCCCCACTCACCGGGGCTAGGTGGAAGGTGTTACAGTAATAGCCGATTGGCGTAGCCTACAGTGGACTAGGGCTGTCAAAATTGCGCAATAATTGCGCAAAAATGAATTTTCCCTCTAAAATAAACACATGTATTCGAATATATTGGAATATCTAGGCTATATTATTTGCGCATTATGTCAATGACGTGCATCCCGTCATCTGTTTTTTAACTTTTTGGAAACTTTTGAATTAATTAAAAGAAGATAAATATTTTTCGTTAGTTTTGGAAGTTTATTTTTACGTAGCCTACAATGGCCAGTTCCGACAAAGCCGAAATTACTCCTTTTGAAACAATGAGTGCAGGCGGCGCGTTATATGGTTATATTGCTTGACGGGGGGATTCCAAGCAGCTTTCAGCCGTAAGGCTACTTTGAAAACATTTCCTAATTCACCCGACACTAATATTCAAAATGTTGAAAACTGTTTTGGCATAGCCTATAAGCAGTTTAATTAAATGTAATGTTAGTTGTAAACAAACGGGCTACTTGGTGAGGCTTGGCCTTCATGATATAGACTATTAACGGACCTTTCAGATGGGGGGGGGGGAAAAAATCTTCCCAGGGGTCTATGAATTGTATAGGCCTATTAACTGACCGGACAGCTTAAAAGAAGTCAAGAGGACTCCTAACTCACAGACCTATTCACAAACCGTTTTTGTGGCAATGTTTTGAAATCCTATGCGGCTACAGGAGCTTCCAATCGCGAGAAAAGCAATTTTGCATTGTAGGCATAACTAACATGCAATAACGCCTGTATGTTTCATTAGGCTACTAGGCTATTTGTTTAGCCTTACTCTTGATTCATTTAGGCTAGGCCTTTTTATTCAGTTATTCATCATCTTCCGTCCTTGTGAAGCGCACGCATTCTCATACCTGTCACCTGTCACTCATCATCGTAAGGGAGGTGTTTGGAATCATTCCCGCGTTACAATCATCAGCCAATCAAGGTGGTCACTTCAGTCAAGCTCGTGCATGAGTTGAGACACCCATCTTTAATGATGTATAGTTAACTAACCGTTAGTCGGAATTCATTCATTACATTTAAATTAGCGTTGGTTAAAAGGAATACATCATGAACAAAATGTGACACAGGAACAGACATAGCGAACAGTAGGCCTAGCCTACAAATGGAATGTTCAAGTAATAACACAATTCAATGTGTGTCTCAATTGTCCCCCGCTGACCACCTCACACATTTCTCTAGATTTTGCAACGACCTTACATGACACAATGCCATAAAATGCCAGTTTTTAGGACACAGAATAATGTTTGTAATGATACCAGTTAGGGCTACGTTTAACAGTAACATAAGTGTAATGAGCTATTCATTGTAGAAGGTGCATGGTGAAGTGAAATTCTTACTTTGGAAAACATTTGCCGATATCATTGGATAGGGGATAGGCCTACTTGTTTATTTTTTACGTAGCCTACAATGGGCAGTTCAGACAAAGCCGAAATTACTCATTATGAAACATTTGTATGGTTATATTGCTTGACTTAAATCCCAGAGAGTAGGCTACACCCCACAGTGATGAGCCTAGCGGTCTTACGCGTTCAGCGTGGGGTATAAACAAGCTGTTTATAGCCGGTGTCACGTCTGCCTGTCACAGGCGTGGGGAACTCTTTGAAGCTTGGGATATTGTGGTACAGTTACTACAGTAACAGTATTTTATTTTACTTCTAATGGAATATTTTTTTTTCACTTTTATAAAGGCTTTATTTGAATGCTGTTGGAACAAATAGGCTAGTTGATTATAAAGGCAACCTTCTGTTGCAATATTCTGTGTGTTCTGGACTGCAGGTAACTTGTTAAGCCAGTGGTTCTCAAACATTTTCTTTCATTCCCCACTTTGATCAAGGGGGCATTTTCGAGCCCCACCTGTCCCTCATCGCTCTAAGAAAGTGGTAGGTCAAGCTTAAAATTGTCAAATTTATTGAAATAATGACTAGTTCTAAATATATCCTCTTCAACAGAGTTAAAATCAGCTGGTGCTGCAGATATAATAATAAATAAATACATAATGTTCCATTGTAAATTAAACACACATAAAAACGTTGCTAGATAGTATTAAATCGCCAACAACATTGTTTTCTGCAGAAGCCTACCCAAGGCTACAGATTAATTCTGAACAGTTATTTCTCTACTGGCACAATTATCAAAAAGGTGCTTTCTCTTCGTTCTCTGCAAATGAAGCAGGTAGTTCCATATAGAGACGTTAGAATAAATTAGCGTTTGCGATTGACAACGTTGTGATAAGTATGCTATAACACTAACTTTGCAAAGTTAACTTGAATGCATCAATTTTGAACAAAGTTGTGTAGGCTACACCGTGCCAGTTGTAGTCTGCATGAACAATTCTTGCACAAGACACTTTTTTTGATTTGCGTAGTTACCCCCAACGCTGACAGTAACGTAGACAGCAAATTAAGATATTTGTTCGTTTTGTGGAGCGGCACCGGTAGGCTTTCAAAAGCAGATTTCGATTTTCGTTACCACTGTGTAGCCAAGCCTTAAGCCATACCCAAGCCTAAATCGAGGTAATGTTTAATTATGCATGATTTATTTTGTTATTGAATTCGTATGCTGGGATTCCTCTCGGCAACAATTATGTTTAAAGGTAGCCTCCTGCTTTTTCAGAAGAGGCGGCAGGCAGGCTACTGACAGAGCGATGTACAGTGGCAGAGCGACGCACAGTGGCTGAAAGTGGTACTAAAGTTTGAAGTGGCCATTTGAAAGTAATGCCCACTGTAGTTAACTGAACTGAACATAGTAAATGGAGATGGACTAGGCTATTTCTGTTTGTAATGCACTTCATTGAAACATGCTTTTACACATGCACTTGCATATTTCTCAATATGAAAACTTTATGATGTGTCCTACATGTTGTGCATGCACTTCTTCTGTAACATTTATTTCAGTTTATTCAGCTATATTTCTGAAGAAGACATTGTGTTGCCTCAGTTCTTTTGAAATTTGATTTGAAATAATCAAATATGTCTTAAAGTTAAATCATAAAGTAACTTTCTTTGCATTTAATTTGATTCCCAACCAAGATACACTGCTAATAATGGCTTTACATTGTTAATAAGGACTTCTGGAAAGTAATCGCGATTAACTATACAAATTTGGCGATTAATCGCAATTAAGAACAAAATAATCGTTTGACAGCCCTAGTTTTCACTCATGGAAACCACCTCAAAAAAAGACAAAGTAAAATCGGGCATATTGTTAGTTTAGGCTGCCCCAAGTAGGTTAGCAACACAAACTTAAGAGGGGGAAGTCAGCAAACCAGCTTAACATTAGTCTACTATTATTTGTTGATGTTCGGCCACAGCATCACTTAACTTCATATGGGATGGGCATTTTTAGGCTTTTCCCCCCCGAAATTGCACATCCTACTTCTGAGGCCACTGTTCCCACCTAGTTTGGCCTACCATCAAATGCATGACCTCTTTAGAAAGCTGAGACCGTGTAGTTTCTTAGAAAACAATCAGAATAGTCGTGTGAAGTACTGGCACAGAGCTACAGAGGCTAGAATATTGTTTTTTATTTCTGCCAGATAACAAGCATCTCTGAACTGACCACATTTCTGCCCTCTAGGTCACTTGATATGACTTTAGAAACACAACTGAGTAGTCTTGTGAAGCTTTGTGCAAAAGTAGATCATTATAGAATGAAAAATGAGTACTTAAGACGATTATTTGCCAAGGTATGCTCATGCATTTTGTAAAATGCCCTATGGAAACTCCCCATAGGACAATGCATACTGACAATAAAAGCCTTACTGTGTAACAACCTCTTGGTGTAGAAGCATAAGTCTGGTCTCAATTGAAAGGTAACACTCTGAGGTTTTTTGTAGACTATTTGGATTGTATGTCAGAGGTTCTGATATAGAATGGCTACATAAAATATGGAATAATTACACACGCAAGTCTTTTTGCATTTTCTTTTTGGTTCAATGGGTGTGCATCTACTTATTGCTAAAGATACACACTGCAGCTAGAAGAATAAAGAACCAATGGGGTAGGAGGGCATTTTTTATACAAATTAATTGAGACGTAGTGAGATTAACCTGACCATGTAAAGCACTATACAGATTGTACATAACAATTTTTGTCATGTATGGATTCCCAAGAGTCCAAGCTTTCAAATGGTGTATAATATTACCAAAGATCCTATAGTGAACTAAGATGAATCATAAGACGATTCACTAATGGAACGAAATGGCACTAGTTCCGGACTCCAAAATAGGCGTGTCAAAACATAAACTTTATTGTGAATAGGCAATAATAACATATAAATATAACTTTGTATACCATTTTATTTACAAATAATTTAATAATTATAAATCATTTATAATTTTGTATACCATTTGTTTGTGTGTGATGCCAATGAAACACTCGTTCGGACACGGAATGAAAAATTTAATTTTGCCCGTTAACCGAGCTAGCTAGCTTGCTAACTAGCCAACGTTAGCACAGTAAACGGAAAGTGAATGGGAACAGCTAGTTATGTTCGCTAGCTAGCTAGCAGCTAAGGACTTTGGTTAAACTTGTATATTGTTGCAAACTAACCTGAAATAACATACGTTCAGCAACTTTGTGGTAGTCTATGAATTCTAGCAAAAAATAGGTTAGGTTGGTTTATCAACAGTCTCTGAGAACAGGAGCTTTGAGCCAGAGCTCACCAGAGCTTTGAGGAAACAGTGAGAGATCACAAACAAAGCTATTTTTGTCTTTATTTGTTTTGTTCCATATCAGGTTTTAAACTAGTGGCTACGTCTCGCTACTTATCACATGACAGCTGCAGGTTAAAGGGTACTGTTACGTTTTTAATTTCAGGGTATTGTGATACTTTGTAGTATTGGTGCACCGTGCAACACTAGTCAAATGAGAACAAAAGCTTAGTTTTTGCAGAGACAGCAGATGTGAGGAAAGTCTAGGCCTCACCCTTATGACGTTAGGTGCACCAGTGCAACCCAGGACAAATTTTAGTCACACCTTTTTGGTCACATGTGCGACCACTCTAGCGCCCTGTAAGCATCAGATTTATTATCTTCAGCTAAAATAATTCAACAGTAAATTCAACTTGTGAGAACAACTTTACTAAGAAAATTCTTGGAATAGTTCAACCCTGACCTATGTAAGCTGCATAGCATTGAAAATGCCCTTCAGAAGGTTATACATGATTTGTTGGTGGTGTGTGATAACAGTGCTAGACCTTGGTGGCACATTCAATAATGTTGCTAGACCTTGGTGGCAAATTCAATAATATTGATAAACCAGTTCTACTCTATAGAAAAAAACACTGGGTTGGTGTATGTGGGACTGCCATGTGGAATAGCCTATTTATGTTCAGTTCAGTTATGTTCTCTTTTAAAATTCAAATGACAAAATAGATTGAATAGAATGGAATAGAACCTTTTAGAGTATATAAACTCTTTTGATCCCGTGAGGGAAATTTGGTCTCTGCATTTATCCCAATCTGTGAATTAGTGAAACACACTCAGCACACAGTGAACACACAGTGAGGGGAAGCACACGCTAATCCCGGTGCAGTGAGCTGCCTGCAACAACAGCGGCGCTCGGGGAGCAGTGAGGGGTTAGGTGCCTTGCTCAAGGGCACTTCAGCCGTGCCAAATGGTCAGGGTTCGAACCGGCAACCCTCCGGTAACCAGTAGGCCACGGCTGCCCCCTATTTTCAAGTATCTCTTAGGCCAGGTCAGCATTTTACCTTGAATTACCACCCCTCCCCCCGTTGGTCCAGTTTAAGTTTAAGTTTATAATGTGATTTCATGGCTCACTATAATGCCTTCAAACAATATTAATATACCTAGGCATTTTATTGTCCATACACCAGAGGTTAAGTTTGTGAATTGTAAACGAGCGTATTATGTATATTTCCTCTCAACCAATCACCACAAGACTATGTATCCTGGTAGAGTTGCCTTTGGAATTTAAATAGCCTCAGTGTATGGAGTTACATTTATTCCTTTTTTTATGTGCGAGCAGTAGAACAATTTGAGCGCTGAAAAATGTTTTGAGCAAGCACACAAATTATATTTTGAGGAAAAACGAAACTCGAGCACAAAAAAACAGGAATCTATTTTGTGCACCACAAATGTCTGCATGTTTGCTAACATCAATATGTGCAACAACATCCCCCTTTCATTCAGTTTCACTCTACATGCTCACATAAACTGTTTCTCCGCTCGCTCTGGAGATCTCTCGCGCTCACTCAACTTCATCTGTCCGCTCGCTCAAAACTGTAGACAGCGTTACGTTTGTATCACATTTGTCAACCAATCAGAAAATTCAGGGGAGATAACTTCACTAAGTCCCCCCCCCTTAGGTACTGTTGCTAAGTCCGACAACCTTACCTCAGTTCGATCAACTTCTAAAGACGACAAGGGCAAAAATAGCCTAATGCTTAGCCTAATGTTTTTGTTTTTAAATAAGCCACCAACTCCAAAACATATTCAATCGGACCAATCGGGTGCAATCTCTGTGAGGAATCTGGTCAGCAACAACTGTGTTTAGGCTAGGTTGCTGTTCCTCTTCCTAAATCTCTTGGCTAAAATATACATTTTCTTCAGAATAATTATGAGTGGATAGCCTATTTATGATGACTTCTTGAAGAGGCCAAAAGCCAAGTTATCAGACGAAAGAAAAAGGAAACTTTCCTGTTCTCACACAGCAAGCGTCTTAATGAGGAAGAAAAAGGTTTTTTTATCCAAACTTTACTGCGCAGCCTACACATTTGGCCTTCAAAATCATTTTTCTAGGTTCATAGAAGGGTATGTCTGTGTTGACTCAGAATTTTTGTCTTGTGATTGATTGTGTTGTCAGCTTATGGTAACCTGATACGCTATTGTTATGACCATATGGCCATTGCAACAATTTAATATTTTGCAGCAAGGTGCTGATCGACCGATATCCTTGTTTTCTCTAAATACAGACCGATGGCGTGATGCTAATTTTTTTGTGTGTCTATTAGTTCAATTTAAAAGTGTTATAATTTGAAAATAAACTGACCAAATAAAAAAAATAAAAATACCAAATAAAAATTGTTTTAAATAAATTTAATGCAACACAATATTTCTACATATTTTAACAAAAATGGGGAATAATGTCTATCAAGTCCCCTTCTTAAAGTGTCAAGTGGCGTAACCACAATTCAAGGAGCCATTTTGTGGAAATTATTCAAGACCATCATGTGACAGGAAATGTAGATAACTCTACAAGGAAGGAACTCTTGCCTAAAATGAAAGAAGCCAGAGAGAGGGGGGACATTGCCTTTTTGAGGTATGACAAACTTATCATTCGGCAAAGCAAGAAAAAAAAATCTACAGATTAATAATTGGACATTCAATGGTAGAACATCAAACAGTGACTTTATCTTTACTACAAATGATGGATATTATGTTTTCATGGAGATATTTTCCCCTGAAATGGATTTCTATCTGGTACTGCATTTGCTTTAGGTTTCTGTATCATTGCTGCTTTTTTCACACATACTTTTCTGTGATTATGAAACCAGACTGTGCGGCTTTTATGTGTGAGCTGTGAACTTGGTGTAAGAGTGACCGTGAGAAAGGATGGATGACAGTGTGTGTGACTGAGGGTGAGTGTTCTTATGACATACTAGTGATACTACATGTGGCAAGAAATGGGTGTGTAAGCATACAACTGAGAATATGGATGCACATGAATGGATGGATGACAGCGTGTATGACCGAGGGGGAGTGTTCATATGACATTTGTGATGTTGCAGTAAACGGATGCGCAAGACTACAACTGACATTATGTTTGACTTGGATTCAGACATAGATCCAGAGAGTAACTCCTTCAACAATGTGACAAATTGTGACTACTATACGGAAAATCAGTTCAACGAAATGTTTAGGTCAGAACACAATATAAAGATCATACACTTCAATAGTAGAAGCCTTTACGCTAACTTTCACAAGATCAAAGACTATTTAGACCAGTTCACCTCACCTGTTCAGCATAATCGCCATCTCAGAGACCTGGATTAGTCTGGATAAAGGGGTGGATTTTGAGCTGGATGGTTATAATTTGAATTATGTGAACAGAGGAAACAAAAGGGGAGGGGGAGTTGCACTTTATGTTGATAGAAGACTTAAGTACAAGATTGTTGAAAGTATGACGCCTGCAATTGATGATATATGTGAATGTATTACTATTGAAATTTATATGGGGAAAAGGAAGAACATCATTGTCAGCTGCGCATACAGGGCTCCCAACAATAGCATAGAGAAGTTCTAGGAGGTGATGAAAAGTATGGTTACAAACACCGAGCAAAAGGTAACTTTCCTCTGTGGCGATTACAACTTAGATCTTCTGAATCCTAACAAACTAACACCGATAGATGAATTCATTGATGCAATGCACAGCAGAAGCTTATATCCTATTATTACTAAACTTAGTCGAATGACTTCTCACTGCAACACTTATAGATAACATATTTACTAATAACCTAATAGATAATATAGAAAGTGGATTATTATTAAATGATATCAGTGACCATCTACCAGTGTTTGTAATCTACAGCTGTGCGCTCAGGTTGGCTGAAAGGAATGAAATGATAGAAAGGAGATTAAGAACGGTTGACACTCTAAACAAGTTCAGAAATGAATTAAGTGCACAAGACTGGAGAAAGGTTATGATGCAGAGGAGGTTGATTATGCTTATGATTCCTTCTTGCAAACTTTTTTGATGTTATATGACAGAAGCTGTCCAATTCAGCAAAGCAGAAAACGAGCAAATCGCTCAGATAAACCCTGGGTTACAAAGGGTCTGTTGAATGCCTGTAAAAAAAAAGAACACCTTATACAGAGAGTTTATTAAGTATAGAAATAAGGAGAAAGAAAGGAAGTATAATGAAATAAAAGAAATATAAGTATATATGACCACTTCGCTAGCGGTGGTCATAATAACATAAATATAACATGGAAGATATTAAATTCAATTATAAGAAATAAATCGACCAGCTCTGGCTTGCCAGAAGAATTTCTAGACAATGATAAGATTATTAATAATGATAAAAAGGAGATGGTGGAAGGCTTCAACAAATTCTTTGTAAATGTGGGCCCCAAACTGGCAGAGCAGATAAACCTTCCTCAAGGGGTAAGTGTATCACATTATTTGGGTAAGAGGAACCCAGATACCATATTTTTTTGAAGGATACAGATAAAAATGAAATTATTGATATTGTTAACAAGTTTAAAAATAAAACATCAACAGACTGGAATGGTATTGATATGACAATAGTAAAACAAGTTATTATTAATATAGCAGATCCCTTAGCACATATCTGTAACCTTTCACTTAAAACGGGCTCCTTCCCAACCAAAATGAAAACTGCTAAGGTAAATCCAATCTTCAAAGAAGGTGGATAAAATCTCTACAACTAGATGTACCGCATAGCGGTACAAAATATGACCGCTGCTCAGTCCTGTACATCTGTTCCGCGAAAATAAATCACACTTCAATTTGTCTCCATATTTTACTCCATCCCCCACTCTTGAAACTTTTGTGTATGCTTGTTTGGCATGCCTGAGTGTGTGTGTGCGGCTGCACAGAAAGTAGCCTACTGGTGCTGAAAAGATGAATAGATTGTAGAATAGCCAAAGAAGATGTAGCATTGTTATAAAACCTTTAAAATCTCTAAACAATCACAAGTAGGGTAGTTCATCACAGTTCATCCATTGCAACTGGATTGATGAAAGGTCACTTACACCTGTAGGCTACATTGTATTTGGGAAAAGCAAAAGGTATCAGCATAATGTTATTTATTTATTTGTTTTTTATGTATTTATAAACAAAAACATCTCTGTCAGTTCCATGCCGTTTTCAACAGCTATCAAAAACAAAGGTCATTTTTGGATGGATGGATTTTTTGTGAATGTTTCTTCTTCTACATAAGATTTTAGTCATCTTTAGTTCATGTAATACTTTATTGTCAATGCACAAATTAAGTAACAGTAGTCTGAAACGTTATTGTTAATGCACAAATTAAGTAACAGTAGTCTGAAACGAAATGCTGTTTTGCATCTAACCAGTGGTGCAAATAACTGACATGTCCAAATGGGCCTTGATGAAATGCGTCGCTAGACTGTTCATACACATTTTAACGGGCCAAAGTTGAAGAGCTTTTGTCCGTGCAAATATAGGCTGATTCATGTTCCCTTGCATTGTGTAACTGAGGTCCATGGCTAGTCTGGCTTTCATCAGACCAAGCTCAATCTTTTAAGAAATCAAAAAATAAATAGCGGGCAGATCAGGCTGGGTTCACCCAGCCTAGTCCATAGGCACCCGATATTGTTTAATTTTCCGATTGAGATATACACGCTCTGGCTATTCTAAATGCAAAAATGCATCAGGGAGTTATGACAAAACGGTAACTAACAAACTAGATCCTAATAGAAAGCTGTTAGCTTCCCTAAGCTACAGGTAGGATTAGGCTATAAGGTAAGCCTATTTACAACATAAATTGTCAATAGGCTATGCTGGCTTACACAAATAAAATCTCCTTTGAAACCAATGGCTTCGCCTTACAGTATCAAGCGGACTTAAACTGCCATATCGCATTGGCGAAAGTTGTAATAACATTCACGCAGCTCCATGAGTCAAGGAAAGCGCGAATGAAGTAGGCCTAGCCACTTCTAAATGGGACCCACTACACAGTAGCTTAAGGTGTGTTGCTAAAGCAGCCATAATGAAATTAAGGTGTCATTGTTTGGATACTTCACACACACGTGCTTTTTAATTTCACAGACTACAACTACCAAGCTGGAATCAAAGCACATCGATTCCCCTCTCACACCCTGCACGCACTTAAAACAAAATAAACAGGCGTCTCAGTCTCACGCATGTATAGGCAAAACTGTATCAGACCGGTGTAACGTTGGTAAATCTTCCATCGCACAGAATGATTTTGTAGCACGTGCAATAAATGACAGTCGAAAGATACAAACAGTGCTGCTATCAATTTGCTTGGTATAACTGCATTTATAGTTTTCTACAAATGCAATCAATCAAATGGGCCTCCATCACTCAACCAACGCTAACGGTAACACTACCTAGGTCCTTATTGATATTACAAGATTAACGTACCTGCAGTAAAAACCAAGCATGTCCGATAAACATCCTCAGATTTATTTCGGCTTCAAGAAGAAATGGGAATTACACTTCATGTGAACATCGTCCTATCCTTATTAGATGTTCGCTGCGGTAAATTACAGTCCTTGTAGGAAGCGTCCATTGTTTTTCCAACCCACTTTTAACTTCCAACAAAATTACATCTCACTGCAACGATGCGCCATCTAGTGGACAAACGACTACTTATCGCCAATACTGAAAATGCAGCCATGATGACGATGATGAATATTTATTTTGGCTTTCTGTTAATCCTACTGAATTTGTAATTATGTATCGGCCGTTCTAATACCGATAGTATGTGGGTGCCTGTGTGTGTGCATGTGTATATGTGTGCACCGCCATTTACAGGCCAATGAGTGTACAGTCACTAAATGTACACATAACCTAATTTTTTTAGACCCCCCCCATGGATGAAATTCTACGAAACTGGGCATACCCCCAGAGAATGCCAGGTCAATCATACACATAAAATTTGGTGCAGTTCTGAACATCTTAACTGAAGATAGGGGCGATTAAAGCAGAATAATATTGCATTTTCATTTTTTACCGGGGGGGTGGGGGTGCAAATCACAAATGAGTGATTATGAGCCAGGTTGATGTGGGCCCTTGAGACCAACATACCATAAAAGATTCTTCATCCTCAGTGCCACGGTTCAGGTAGTTATTTAGGAAAAACTGTTTTTTTTTCGGTTCGGGGCCCAGCACAGGGGTTGTGGTGTTGGTCCCCGGACGAAATGACATTTTTCCGTAAAAGTCTAGTGGGGCTACATACCCACCAAATTTCATGTACCCCGGTGGTTCGGTGTCCCGGGTATCAATGACCAAAAATTCAGGAAGTAGATGACGGGAAAAATTCTTGAATTGTGTGCATGTGTGCGTGTACAAGTTTATGTTTATGTGTGTGTGTGTATGTGCGTGCTTGTGTGTTTGCCTGCGTATGTGTGTTTGTGCATGCATGCGTACATATGTCTACTGTGTGAGTATGTGTCATACGTATGATTACTGTAAATGTATGTGTGTGCGTGTGTATCTGTTTATGCACATGTGTGCACATGGAATGGGTTAACATGACCCCTGGAGGCAAACGTACGGAAAAAATTGGTCATCCTAGGCCCTACAGTTCTCAAGATATTCACAGAGAACTGTGTCTGCCCTACCCTCCTTTCGGGAGGTCCAGTCCAGCGGGGGGGCTACAGATCAAAACGAAAAATGACGGTTCCATGCTATCCATGTGGGGGTACATGCCCACCAAGTTTTGTGTACCCGGTCTTTCAGTGTCCCGAATCCTTGTTGGTGTGCGTCACTAAATGTACACATAAATTATTTTATTGTAAGGCCCCCATGAACGAAAAGACTTGGCATGCATTAGAGGGTGTCATAATGATCCTACAATTTTGTGCAGTTTTGACCTTGTCAGCCAGAGATATTGTGATGAAAGCACCTAATTTTTTGCTTTTAATTTTTAACTAGGTGGCTATACATGAAATAAGTGGTAATGGGATGGGTTGACATGCCCCTTAAGTCCAACATATATAAAAAGGTGGACCTCCCTAGGCCCTCGGTTCTCGAGATATTCACAGAAAACTGTCTCCGCCACCTACAGGCCAGTTGGTGTATAGTAACATAAATTAATTTATTGTGTGGCCCCCATGAACGGAATTCCACAAAACTTGGCATGCATACAGAGGGTGTCATAATGATCCTACACTTCCAATTTCGTGCAGTTTTGACTATGTTAGGTCACAGATACCTTCAATTACAACACCTCATTTTTACTTTTTGTGTTTAACTAGGTGGCTATACATGAAATGAGTGGTTATGGAATGGGTTGACATGGCCCCTTGAGATCAACATACAAAAAAAAATGGTCCTCCTAAACCCTACGGTTTTCAAATACTCACAGAAAACTGTGTCTGCCCTACCCTCCTTTCGGGGGGTCCAGTCCAGCGGGGGGGCTACAGATCAAAACGAAAAACGATGGTTCCATGCTATCCATGTGGGGTTACATGCCCACCAAGTTTCGTGTACCCCGGTCTTTCGTGTACCGCTTCGCTGCGCGGCGGTCATAATAACTACAGACCAGTTTCCCTGCTCTCCCAGTTTTCCAAAATTTTGGAAAAAATATTTTCTTCTAGGTTGGACAGTTTCATAGACAAACATGAATTACTCATAGATAGTCAATATGGTTTTAGGACATACCGATCAACAACATTGGCACTCATGGACTTAGTAGAAGAACTGACAAGCACAATAGATAACAAAAAGTTTGCAATAGGGGTATTCATTGATCTTAAGAAGGCATTTGACACAATAAACCATGATATATTGCTACACAAACTGGAAAGATATGGGATCAGAGGGGTTGGACTTAATTGGTTAAAAAGCTACATAGGACAAAGAAAACAGTTTGTGCAGATAGGGGACAACAGGTCCACCCAAATGAATATTACCTGTGGTGTGCCGCAAGGGTCAATACTGGGACCAAAACTATTTATTATATAAATGACATAAGTAATGCTTCTATGATCATGAAAAATTTGATTTTTGCTGATGACACAAATGTATCCTGTGCAGGAGGGAACCTCAAACAGTTGCTGGAGGTTGTCTCTACTGAGTTAACCAAGTTGAAATTGTGGTTTGATATTTAAATAGATTATCACTCAATGTAAAGAAAACCAAATTCATGGTTTTTGGCAAATGTAACACACAAGCAAACACACACATTGAACTAAAGATCGATAATATAAAAATCGAAAGGGTGTTTGAAAACTCCTTTCTAGGTGTAATGATTGACCACAAGTTCAGCTGGAAACCTCAGGTCACCCGTGTACACTCAAAATTGGCACGATGTGTAGGGATACTAGTCAAAGTAAGACATATATTGAATATAAAAACACTGCATAAACTGTACTGTATACTGTTTTCCCTCTTTTTGAGTTACTGTGTGGAAGTGTGGGGTAATACCTGCAAAAGCACCCTACAGACAATATGCACAATTAAAAAAAAAGCTAAGGATAGTTAATAATGTGGGGTACTATGAACAAACTAACAAATTATTTCTGAAATTACAAATATTAAAGTTTATGGATTTAAAAGATTTTAAAACTTCACAAATTGTATTTAAAGCAAGAAACAGCCTACTTCCAGGAAACATTCAAAGATGGTTTATTGACAGACTAGGAGATTATAATTTAAGCGGGAGACTGAAACTGAGGCAACCAACGGTACACTCTACACTCAAAAGCAGGTGCATATCTGTCTGTGGGGTGAAGTTGTGGAAAAACTTACCAGATAACATATTGCAGTTTAAAAAACATCTCAAATTATACACAATAGCAAAATATGAGATGTGTGAAAATAATCAGTGATGGAAATGACAAGTAGTTTACTATCTTAAATTGTACTCATTAAGGGCTATGTGTGTGTGTGTGTGTGTGTGTGTGTGTGTTTGTGTAGGTATGGGTGTCTGTATGTATGATGAACATATGAGTGATTTTAATCTTCAACATAATTATTTGTGAATATAAATAAACATAGGAGGTATGTCTGTTAAATGTGCATGTATAAGAAATAGGTGTGGAAATATATATATGTAAATACTTAACGTTGATCATGTAAAAGATTCATTTAACCGAAAGATGGGGGTAGGGACCTACAAGCTTTTGCTTCCCTCTACTCCTTTTTTTTTTAACAATTTTTTTTTTTGTTGTCTATGTCTATGTTGATTCTTAAATATTTTATTTGCTAATGTCTACATGTTCAAAAAAAAATAAATGATCCAAATCCAATCCAAATCTTTGGAAACACTTAACTCTCAAGGTTAGCTTGGCATGCTATACAGCGTTTCTTTGAAGAGAGTTGTGTATAATCCATAGTTTGAGGGAACAGCATGCATGTAATGTACACAAGGTTTCACTATAGTCATGTACGGTCTGATAAGGTCCTGGCTGATCAGACACAAAGTGACTAACTCGGGCTGACTGCCGTAATGTGGTTTGCTCTGTATCATGTGACATACACATTTGGAAGGGATTTTACAGATAAACAAAAATTCCTAAAAAAATATTTGTCTACTGATTGTATATTCAATTTCTCCTGCACTGCATGTATTAATGCAATTATAAGAAACAAATATATCCAAAGAAATGTAGCATTTAGGGGATGCAGCTCCATAACCCCCCATTCATTCTCCACTTGTTCACGCGTGCCTTCTCATTGCAGTACCACCCGGAAGTATTTTGAGAGTGAACGTTCTCCCCCTATTAAAAATTCTCTGCTATAGGCCTTTATACTTGTGCTCACCAGCGCAACACTAGTTGCCTTCTTTGAGATGTACAGTAGAGAGGTTATCACCACTAGCCTGGCTAGCGCCACCACTTCTCAATGAGACGTGGTCTGGGAACCAAACGTTCATTTTCTCGTATTTGAAAAAAATGCCCAGATCCGTTTATTGGGTGCCACGGATGTCTATCAAATGCGTCTGTGCATAGCTCATCATCGTCTTGCTTTCCCACCTGTTCTGTGATTGGTTCCCTATCTCAGGCGAAAATTTGCTTCATGGTCTCCAGGCTGCCTTAGCAGCGTGAATCAAATCGCGCGCAAGGCAGCATGGGAACACCCAGGCTATATCACCACTGACTCTGCACAACATCGAAGAAGCAAAATAATTAAACAGGAGGAACAGCTAACAGTGTCAAGAGAGGTCTGAGAGGTAGAGTTGAAGTATAGTTAAATAAATATTTTCATTACTTTTTGCTGGATCCCTGATTCCTTGTTCCTTTCTCTTAATTCCCCCGTGCTGCAACTCTCCCTGGTAACTTCGTTAACTTATCCAGCTGACTATCAAAACTTATTGACATAATTCAGGCTACAAATCAGCCATTCCCCTGTGCTGCAACTCTCGCTTGTAACTTTGTTATCTTCTCAAACTGACTATTCAAACTTAATGACTACAGTTCACAATTCAGCTCCAATTTTACCACAAACCACTTGACCTCTGATCCCAATTTTTAAATGTAGTTTTCAAAATAATTTATATTTATTAATTTGTTCTACTTTCATGCACATTGTGTGAGTTAAGCCTTTTAAGTCTATTTTTAAGACGTGGGCGATGTGAAATGCTGACATGCCGGGCTGCTATGTTGTGCTCTGGTAATTTAACTTAACAAATATGTGGTAGAGGTACACACCTGCTCCCTGGTCTTGGCTTATAGCTTGTCCATCCTACTTTCAATAGAGGCATAGCGTAGCGTGTGTCGGCGCGCACAATGCCGGGAATGGCGAGTATACAGATGCATTGATATTTCAGCTAATTTCAGATATTTCATTAAAGCAATACCAAAGAGTTTTTGTACCTTACAATAATGTTTCCAAAATTGTTTCAGTGGTTCATAAACACGTAACAGAGCGAACGGCACTTCTGCATTCGCTTCGCGACCCTCTATCGGCTATAATCGCACTTTGCCAGATCGGGTAGCGGATCTGTAGTTCGATGGAATGAGACATAAGAAACTACAAATTTGACTTGCTTCTGATGTCGCAATACATCATACTTTCATAAAATCATGCAACATACTCTACCTTGTCTGTGGACATTGTTATTTGCAAAGCCGGTGCTGGATAAACAAATAACGTGTGTGCAACAAAGGAAAAGTGCTTTGGTGTTGCTTTAACCTCGCTAAAGGCCATACACCTGGCTTATTTTGATAAGTCTCTAATTTTACTGAGAGTTCCGTTCCATTAGTGTGGTTTATGTTAATCCCAGCTTGGTAACTATGGGAATTCATGCCACAGAACTAACCTGGTCCGTAGTAGGTTAACTTTCAAGCTTAATCAAGCTGTTGCGTCAACCTGTAATTTCATGTTCTCATCACCTGTAGCCTACAACTTCAAAAATAGAGCTCAGGATTGTGTCATAAAATCGTTAATAATTGTGGGAATCACGGTAACGCTGGCTACTGTACAGATAGAAAGTCAATGGGGTAGGCATACCATGTCAATTTACGTAAAATGCTGGCCAACATGGAAAGGATCTCTATAGATATATACCTATATCTATTTTACCTAGTGGATGTAAAACAACTTAATACGAGTGTTTGTAGGGGCTCCTCTAGTATTGCCTTAATTAATTTTACGACATATATCCTCTTTTCGTCAATCTACTGCTTTGGTCTACTTTTCTACCTTGTGCACGAGAAGACATGAAGCTTGACCTAAGCCTCGCTTGAATAAACGAAGGCAATATGCTAACTTGAGTTGATGGAACGCCTTCATCCCCAAGTAAAAGTCTATGCTAGTTCAAGCCAGGCTATTTCTGTTAATTGCCGCCTTAATTAGCGAGGTTCATGGAATACCCCTCATCCTCAGTAGTGGAAGAATTGCTATTGTGTCCATTTTTGTTAGTGTTGAGCCACCCAAGTATCACTGTCAGAGAAATCCAAGTTTTGTAAAATTACTTTAAAGTCAATTATTGTCTGTTACCATTCATACGTGACTAGTTTTCTGTTGGCCCATACCATGTTATTAATTAGAGATGATAAAGACGTAGGTTTCTTGGCATTTCGTTGGATAAGAGCACTTCTACCTCACATTCGCTGGAAATAAACTCTGTGTTTTTATTTGATGATTTCAATTATTACATTTTGGAGCAGGTTTGAGTACGGATGGATCCACAAATGAGTTTTCATTCTTATTAATATTGCGGGATAGACCATTTTGTCTTCACGGAGGTCTGCGCTCTCCAGTGGCACTCTAGTTAGCATATTAAAATACATTTGTTTCATACATTTGATTTTTTTTTTTTGTGTAAAATGCATGGCAGCAAAAGTTGCCGACCAGTGACCGTTTTCATTTTGGCACCCAGGTTAACAGGTTAGAGTGTGCATACTGCCTGCGTGACACGCATATCTCAGGTGCGGCTTGAACCACGCTGAAAACCTGTGTATGCTAGAAATAGGAGAAACGTCTGCATGCTAAAAATAGGAGAAAGCGTTTCCATTCAAAAAAGACAAGTAAAGAGATGCTTTAATAGGCAGACTGCCCGCAGCAGCGCCACATCTGAGACGTCTCTTGTATGAATGCACAGATAAAACGTGACTCAGCAGCCACGGACCAGACACGCAATGCACACGCCACGTGACCACAATAATAAAATAATACAAAGATAGCACCAACCAATAAGAATGACATTAATATTGGACAAAACAAACATAATAACATTTTACACAAGTAGTTTAAGAATGCAATACTTATGTGTAGCTTAACATTAATAAGAAAAAAATACCAGAGTATACTACAAAGTATACTACAAAGAAGACAAGTACAAGTACACAAGAATGCTATGCTAGTTAGATAAATAATAGCTAGTTGGATTCTACAAACTTAAAAATTACAAGGACAAAGATTGGTAAAAGACACAACAGAGTCCTCCTCCTTAATCTCAATTATGATAGTCATGCATTATTGAAGGCATGTGAACACCATTTTGAAATATCAGAATTCATGGTTAAAATGAGCTAGCACTAGGTTGCTATCAGCAGCTGTTAACCTACTTTTAATGTTAGCTAATCATTTGCAGTTGACAGTATTTATTACCACCCGAATTTCCTTACATTTTAACTAAACCTTACCTCTGGATAGCTGTGCCTCCTCTTTCACAAAGATTATTCCATCTTGCACACGTGCTTCTCACACTTCAGAAGCTCCTCTGTTAAAATTTGCTGCATCACTTCACTTGGTGAGTGAGTGAAGAAAAAAGTATCGGACGACCGAACTCCCCTCCCCCAACAACATTTGAGTGAAACATGTTCAACTTTTTAAGCTGCTGCATGAGCGCCAGCCAATCAAATGGCGGTTATGCTAATGAGCAAAGGCGGCTCTCAAAGTAAATCAAGATGGTGCCCGGAGTTCATTAGATGGTCCGAGACGCATGTATTTGCAGATAAAAGTAATTTGTTTGGCTTTTTATGCTTGGATTTTGTGACCGTTAATGAGAAATAGATGCTGTAAAAGCTGTTATTGTAATCCCAAAGAACATCTGAAATGCTGTTTGAGCCTATACCATCTAACATTAGCAAGTTAGCAGACAATAGACCTCTCCAGAATAAGTCCCGCCTCCGTAACTTCCGTATCCATCCAACTTCCGGTCGTCAAATGTCTATGGGAAATAACATGGCGTTTTGAAAGATCGTACCTGTCAAACTCTGTAGGTGACAAAGTAGAAAAAGCTGGTGGGCCGATTGGCCTACACACTTCTGCCATCTAGTTTCCACTGGATTTTTGATTGTCGGTGCCGTTTAAGTAGTAAACAATTATTAATGCTAACCGGGAGCTAGTTCCGATGTACGCGGGCAGAGGAGGGCGTTAGATCTTGCTCACAGCCAACCAGTCACAACTTAACGTGATGGTCATTTTCACGTGTGATTCATGCGTGGTTTCAGTGGTCTATAAATGTAAATCATTTGCAAGGTTCAGCCTCTTTTCAACATGACTTAACTTTGGTTTGACTGTGCGAGTTTGTTGGCTGTTATTGAGATATTTGAAAAAGAAAGAAATTGTCGACGAAGACACTAAAGACATGACAAGATGAGATTTTTTTTCACGAATAACAGATAATGTTAAGCAGACTAGGAATCGGAGGCTAAATCGTATTGAGTCGATAGCTTTATTTTGCATGACCTTGATCAGAACAGTAACATTTTCAGAATGTATTAACAACCTATCAAACATGATGATTTCACTCAGGGTTAGTGCCACCTCCGTAGACAGGCTCTGGTGTCACGAACTCCATTTCGGTGAAGACAAACTATGAAACATTGCCGTTGCTATGCAACCTTGACTGGGGGAGTCGCGGCGTCTGAAGCGTACGTTAGCTTAGTGCTTCTTACTGATATATTTCTACTTTAACGGCACCGACAATCAAAAAACCCAGTGGAAACTAGATGGCAGAAGTGTGTAGGCCAATCGGCCCACAATTTTTTTCTACTTCGCTACCTACAGATGTTTTACCGGTATGATATATCGAAACGCCATGTTATTTCCCATAGACAATCGACGCCCGGAAGTTGGATGGATACGGAAGTTACGGAGGCGGGACTTATTCTGGAGAGGTCTATGGTTAAAACACAAGCCTAAACATTTTTTCACAGTGATGTGCGTTTTTACACTGATAACTACTAAGTTAACAGTCTAAACCTTTTAAAAACGGCACAATTGTGTTTAAAAAACGGTGGATTCTTCTCATTTAAACATTGACATTGTCTGTACTTTTACGGCAGTCTTACAGGAGAAACCATATTGTTTATGGTAAATGTCTGTTAAAAACTTTACAGTGTACTGTAAAAAACAAACCAGTGTTACAGGTTTTTTGTGTACACAATGTTTTGGTAGGAATTCCACACAAGTCTTTGTACATGAGGCCTCTGTTCTCTGTATCCACCTAGGCTAGGGCTAGGGCGGATGGCCTGCAAATCTATCTATTGCAAATTTACCATCATAATGACTTTGAAGCTGTTATACTAAGACAGGGTTGCCAACTCTCACGCATCTGGCGTGACACTCACGCTTTCAGCACCAATCTCACGTTCTCACGCACACTCAAGAAATGTCACGCCAAATCCATTCTTTTTTTTTGCAATCCGTTCATTTTTTGTTGATGACTAGACTAGACCACAGCATTGTTTCTAAATGACAGGATACAAGTTTAAGGCATACATATGTCTAGACTAACAGCAGGTAGATCTAATATCAGCCTACAACGTTCTCAGCGCAGTTTTCTCTGATTGTTGATTCGCTGACTGTTTAATCCCGTCCGCGACACCTTCCCGGAACACGCTGCTATTTAGACATGAGGCAGACCGACATAAAGTGTGGCCGCCTATTCTTCTCTAGGAACTACTCGCGAAGTAGCCTCACAGACATCACATGAAATAACTTTTTCTCATCTTTTATAAGGTATAGCCGCTATTTGCTGCGATAAACAGTTCGCGAGAAAATTAACTTTCAAGAAATAATCATATTAGGCTACTATAGCTCTGCGCTCATTTCAATTCATATAGGAGGAATATTTCACAAACTTTTCGTTCCACACATGACAAACCGTAAACCAGAATAAACAGCAGACCTTACCGAACACAAAGGTGTAATGCAATCCCCTGTACAATAAGCCGTTCCAGAGTAATCCGGTTTTGAAATGGTAGCAAATTTCTATATGGTCTCCAATTTTGGGCTTTAAGTGTCTTAAAACTGAGCTGTGCTTAAATACCTACATATGTGTAAATATTAAAATCAGAGGATATACAGCTCATGGCTAAGAGTTTGTCGATGTAGCCATAATGATTTGTTTTCACAAAATGCTAAGCATGCATGTATTTAAGTGTCTTAAAAAAGTGTGCTTATATTGGTCAATGCATAATTTCATAACAGGCCAAATAGAAAATAAATGTTAAATGTTAAATATAGCCTAGACATAATATTAAAATCAGATTAAGATAAAGCTGGATGGCTCCAGAACTCACACCAGTGGATTGGGTCTTAAAGGAGCCACACCACTTTTATGACACTATAGTCTGTTGACCTTTAGATTTGTTGCTACTGGGCATGAAGGGCAGGCCAATTATGAGTTCTGTCCAACAATGATGGTAGGTTTAGAAAAAAAGTCAGCACATTTTAATCATATTGCAATAATACCAATAACCGTGATCATTTTGGTCAGGATTTTTCATCAAGACTTAGAAAGAAAAAAATATTTTAGGCTATTTCCATCCCTGATACATATGTACACTCATACACACATTCATAAGTCTCAATCTGTCCATTTCTTACCACAAAACTCGCCAGAAGTCATCATTTAAGGGGTTATTTTTCAATTTTTTCTACTGAGCTACTACATTTTTCAGGTGAGCAGGGGGGCCCTTTTTATGTCTGTGCCCAGGGGCCCAGTGGCTCATAATCCTTCCATGCCACGGGGTTAAAACACTGGTCTTGTTTTCAAGTGCAATCAATAATTTAATTGTATATTTTGAAGAAACTTTTCCATTCTATTAGGTTTTTTTAAAAAAAAAAAAACATAAATCAGGGATTATACTGTACATAGCAAAAAAGTCAGACATTTTTAAAATGAGGTTTAGGGAAAAATTTAACGCACACACACGATGACTTCACAAAATCTCACTCCAGCCAAACCCTGACTAAGATAAGAAATCGAACACAATTAAATGAAAAGTTTGGTGTGATATTGACCTAAAGTGTGTTAAAACATGATACCGAGTGTGAACTTTTGTCTCATAGCTCATCTCGTCTTGTCCCCTGCACTCTGTACACTTGTCCCTGAAATCTGACGCTAGTTAGCTGATGCTACCAACAGGTTTTCGATGGGGGTGCCTCGGTCATCGGACTAGCCATGCAAATAAATCACTGTTTTACACCATTTACGAGGCTCAAAGTCCACACTTCATTGGTAGACTTCCGAGGGCCCTGACATTTAAAACGAGACATTGAGAACTTTGAAAAAGCACTGGTAGTTTATTTACAAGACGATTTATACAGACAGTACCTTCAGGAAGTTTACCGTTCGCCGCCATCTTGAATTTAGTCATGATAAGTCGAGCGACGAGTACGAATGAACAGGTATGATAAGGGATCAGATTCCAAAAATAATTCTGTGAAAATGCATTCCAGTTTCTGTTTCAACACACTTTAGGTCAATATCACACCAAACTTCTCCTTTAAAAAAAAAAAAATTAATTAACTAAAACGTTTTTCCCCATTGACTTTCTGTGGACCGTCCTTACAGCAAAATAAGGCAATCAATCTGCCTTGCAGTTGTGTTCTAATTCCTTGCCCTCTGTCCCTCTCCATTCAACCCTAACAAAATTGACTGTGGACTGTGATCTCCGGTAGGTCAATACGGCACACTTTTTGTTTGCTACCCCAGAGCTAACTTGCAATGTAACTTACCATAGGTAGTTTTTATGATAGTATGAAGTACTTTTTGTATAGGCTACTATCCCCTTCTGATACGGTTGAAGCATTAGTCTAGGCTACTGTAAGTGTCGATGATATTGCATCTGTCTTATGCAAGTGAGAATGTGGCAGGTGATCTACTGTATAGGCTTAATAAAATAAAATAAACAGATTGCTAATGGCCTACAAGCTGATCTGATGTCTGATGTGTGATCAGTGGAATATGGGGAGGAAAGTGGCAGTGTTTTTTTGCGCATCTGCAGAAGTCAGCCAAATATGAGGGGACTGACATGCGATTCTCTGTGCTTAATGAAAGTATACATTATTCCCAAATCACAAAATAATGGTCGAATATTACTGATGATATTTCATTGTTATTTAAGAACATGCAGTGCGGGTAGGGCACCAAAAACATCTTGCTTGTAAAAAATCATCATACCGCTTATTGTGGCGGGTCTGTTATTTAGCCTACTTACTGTAGGCTGTGCAAACCACAGGCCTTTATTTTGGGCAAGCATGTATTCGAGGCAGGCCTTTATTTCATAAGGCTTCTGTTGAAGAATTTTATATAAAGCCTGCGCTAACAGTTGTCCTCCTGCCCCCGCTACCACAGCTGTGTGAGGGCGTCCCTGGATAGTGTGGCATGCTCACGTGTTATGTCTCCTCCTTGCAAACTTGACTATAGTGAAACCATTAATGAAAGCAAAGCAACCATTTACGTCTTCATAAAATAACAACTTGCGTTTTTGCGTCGTTAACCACTGTGTAGCCCTTACCCAAGTAGCCTAAATCGAGGCCATTTTTAATTATGCATGATTTATTTTGTTATTGAATTCATAGGCTGGGATTCCTCTCGACAACAATTATGTTTAAAGTAGGGCTGTCAAAATAACTGATTAATTTCGATTAATTAATTTGAGAAAAAATAACTGATTAAAAAAATAGTGCAGATTAATCGATTCTGTATGACCTTTGACCCCGAGCCGTTCTAGTCAGTAACCAGACTGTAAAATGAAGGAGAGAGAAGAAAATATGCTGCCTAGATCATTGATTGGAACATTTACTTTTAAAAAAACGGCCTGATGATATTGATAAAAATAAAGTGTTGATTAAAATAAAGTCCTCTGCCATGTCTGCAGCAAAGAATTTGCATATCACCGGAGTTCGTCAACTCTAGTCGCACATCAATGCAAAGTAGTGTTGACATTGACGGGAGTGTTAATTTATTTTCATTGTGTCCCCTAGGTTATATATGTGGCCTGAAATGCCTTGTATGTGAAAAGAAAACTTCTTCCGGAAGCACTTTTGAATGTATTTCCTCAGAATATTAGGTCATACAGTATCATTGATTATTATGGCCATTATTTGAACAGTGAAAATAAAAATAAAAGAGTTTTTGAACTTTAATGTCACTAACGCTGATAATTCAATGATTCATTTGAATTTAAATATTTAAAATACTTTCACAGCAAAAAATATATATGCGATTAATTTAGATTAATTAATTACAGAGTATGTAATTAATTCGATTAAATTTGTTTAATCGATTGACAGCCCTAGTAAAAGGTAGCCTCCTGCTTTTTCAGAAGGGGTGGCAGGCAGGCTACTGACAGAGCGACGTACAGTGGCAGAGCGACACACAGTGGCTGAAAAAGTGGTACTAAAGTTTCACGCAGCTTCATGTCACGTAATGCGTGAATGAAGTGGCCATTTCAAAGTAATGCCCATCCAGATCTCCTTATATGGGCAAAGATGGCAGCTTTGGGTACTTTTGTAGGCGGACTTCAGAGGTCTAAAGCAAATAACACATTGCATGCATTAATATTAACTTGAGAAAATGCATCTCTGTTCATTTCTTTGTATCTCTCCTTCTAGAGAACAACCGATCTTCAGCACTCGGGCCCATGTTTTTCAGATTGATCCCAACACCAAGAAGAACTGGGTACCAACCAGTAAGCATGCAGTCACAGTCTCCTACTTCTATGACAGCACACGTAATGTCTACCGCATCATCAGTCTTGATGGCTCCAAGGTGTGTGTTTGTGTGACATGTGTCTCTTTGCACTGATTGTGTGTATAACTAGTCCACTAGATCTAAGACACAATCTAACATATGTACAGTATCATACTGGTACACCAGTCGTATCAGATTGGGGACAGAATATAAGTCTGAATATCTTGTCCACGACATACACAATTATAAGTGCTGAAATAAAAATCCTTTCAGTACTCAAAAACAAGGTACAAGAATCCGGCAGAGTTCAATGCAAAAATGATTTATTGTCAAAATAGAGCAGTGTTTCCCAGGATTGCACTGAAGAACAAAGACCCTACACTAGCTTTTATACATTGCCTAGGGTTTTTTGCAGGCATAACAACGTGTGCTAATCACTGCTGCTGCTATCATTCATTCCTCTTAGTCATCACTATTCCAACAGAGAATGTGCTTTTTGTTTGAGAGATAGCAGTGTGAGATTTAAATGAAATATCGGGTCACCGGGGTGCAGAGCTAGTTCAGTTGGGTGACAGCCGCAACTGCTTTGTGTGCTTCTGCTTCGAAGCTTTGTGTGAACCTGTTAGGTAAAGCTTCCTTTGAACAATGTTAGGTGCTGGACCTCCTCCCTGGAGGTGCAAATGCCAGGTGCAAAATTCTTTTTTCGTTTTGTTTACATACAAGATGAAAAAAAATTACCATATATTTTTTTTTATGAAAATGTCACATTAATCAGGCCATGAATGATTTATTAACAAATCCCTCTGTAAATATCTTCAGAATACTGCTAAGTCAGTGTTTCCCAGAGAACTGAATTCCATTTGTGGTGGTTGGTTTGCAGAATTAACTTGAATGCAACAGTTTTTAACAAATTAGCACAGCGTGGTTATGATGCTAACCAGATTTAAGCACAATTTAGTACAACCTGGAAAATCATTGTGTGGTGGTCAATGTTGATATTGTGGTGGGCCACCACAAATAAGTCAATGTATGGGTAACACTATAAGTGTATAACTGGAAAGTTTGGTGTACATAGATGCTACATAAGCTGTGGTGTTCATACTGGAGAATGACAAAAACTCATTTTTCAGCTGATGTTTAAGGAAATAGCATAAGGGGAATCAAGTCTACCCAAATTCTGGACAGTACAGCACCAGCTCCTCTAGCACTTGCATCCACTTTAAGTAGAAAAGAAAGCTGGAAAGTTGTCGTAACAAGCACAGGAGTGCTATAGCAAAAAGCCTGGGTGTTTCTGAAGACAAACAGACAATCTGCAGACCAAACAAAGTCATTAGTACAAGGCAGCACCTTCTGGAAATTCTGGAAATGAGCACAAGAGACCAGAACATTGCGTAGACCAAAGCAATCCTCCTCAGCAGAGAAGACTGACATGACTGGGTCAACATCCAGCTTTCCCACGTCGCTAGAGGCACAAGACTGCACCATAGACAGAAAAGGCAACGGCACTGTCTCTACAGACAGCGGCAACAAATCTTCATTTTCAGCCCACTGATTGTGGACAGCGACTCAGGCACAGATAGCGATAACACGGACTAATTTTCCAGACATAAATGGGTCAGACAAATTCACGGCATGTTCATATTTGCGTATATGGGCCAGAGTAAATGCATATGCTGGAAAAACGGACGAAGGAGTCCAATCTAAATTGGTGCTTTGTGCTAAGGGATTCACTACAACTTTCGGAGGAGGTGGCACTTTTCTGCCTGCTAAGTCATTACCCAAAATAAAGACAACTCCTTTTACAGGCAGATCAGAACGAATAGCCACTTTAATGAGGCCAGAAACTCACTTTTTAAGTGCATGGCATGTAATGGGACTTTAGCAAAGGCCATCTCGATTCCCTGCACCAACACATCAGAACTACAATAGCTATCATTCAGGGGTGTGATTCTTCTGTTTTTAAACGGAATTCCGTTTTTTGGACTTGAAAATGAGACCCACACAATTCGTATAGATCCGATGTCGATCAGATCTGTCGATCTGAGGTAGGCTATATTTCTGTATAACACAGGCCATTATTATAACAGGCCGCTGACATTGACGACGGGTTTTGTGCTTCACATCTTTCCGAATATCCGCTGCTTCTAGTGTATTTCGCCTGAAACAGCTGTGAAAGGTAAACAAACATGGCGGATGACATCGGTAATGGCTGCTGAATCTGTTTAAAATGTCATTTGTGTGACCTTATTTTGCTTAGATTCGTAGATTACAGATTAGAAATAAACAATTTTCTATCTGATTATGCCATTGTTGTAACCATTAATAGCGTCTGGTCTGATATATCTGCCGGCCGTAAAACTAATTTATACCGTTAGCCTGCTAGCTTACGTAAGCTAATTTAGTTTAACGTCAGGCCTTTGCTAACGTCATACCGTAGTGTTAACCAAAGATTCTAGAGTGCTACGCTCATTTTTAAAAGATGCATTTAATCCAAAGTCATGTCTAGTGAGACAGCTCTCTATGTAGGGAGGGAGGCAGTAGGCAGCTGTCTCCCGTTTCGAACACACCCTAAGTTGCAATCTCTTCAATCAGCATCAATATCAGTAGGCCTATCACATGAATCACTATTTTGTACGTAGGCCCAGAGGACTGTTAGGGGACAGGCTATATATTATCAAGTAGGCCTATAGTAAATAATGTACTCAATGTTGGTTTAAGTAATAAACAAAACATGTTATAAATGGAAAGAATCCATGGTTCTGCATCACTGTTGGCAAAATGATCATGATGGCCTATATATTTCAGCCATGTATTTGATGAAGTGTAGGTGACAGGTAAATTAAATATATACGGTAGCCAACACTAAAGTACTCGAAACACCGGGTAACTCCGTGCTTCGTATATTTTCCTTTTTTTTCTACCTTTGCCAATCACACCCCTGATCATTAGAGAATGGAAGGACCGGATTAACAATAAAACTTTGTGCAGGACCGGTATCTCTTAAAATGTTTACAAATACGTTATCTTCTTCATGGCCAGTGAGAGAGACAACTCTGTTTAAAATAAATGGTTCATAACTAGAATCAATTTCATCGGATATTTTCTCTGACATCATGGTGCGCACAAATCCCACACTCTTCAGTGTTGATTGCTTGAGAGCCTGATTTTTCTTTTCCAAAATTGGACACACGCTAATAAGATAGCCTACCTCATGGCAATAAAAACATTCTCGTTTTGCGAGGCTCTCAAAATTTGAATTCCTCCAACTTAGTTTTGGACTGGAGGGTGGTGTTCGAACATGATGAGGTGGAGAAGACGGGAGAGGAACAAACACATTTCTATGCGTCAAGGAATATTGATACAGCTGCTTGAGCCAATGTTGTCACGTCCCGATCATTTAGATAGGTGGGTACATTTTCCGGAATGCAACTTTTAAATTCCTCCAGCAAAACTAATTCACAAAGTTGCTCTCTTTATTGAACATGCTCTGATGTGCACCAGCGGTCAAACAGACCCTGTTTCTCACGTGCAACTTCAACATAGGTTACCAACAGGTTAGGTTAACAACATAGGACATTTTTGTCTATGCCTCAGGCACTAATTCAAAAGCATTCAGAATTGCTGTTTAACCACATTATAATCAGATTGTCACAGACTCAGACTGGTAGAAACAGATCTTTAGATAAACAGGTTCCTTTATTGGCTCAGAGGATAATTCAGCCGAAAGCAAAACATTACTAAGGATTAAACACTCAAAAGATTCAGTCCTTCAAAAAGCTCAGAAGATGATTTCCAAGGAAATATGAACAAATTCTAACAAAGAGCTCACGTATACTGGAAGAGGCAGGAAACAGAGGAGCACAGCAAGATTGACGAGACCAGACACAGACTGGAGAATGCGGGAAACCTTTGTAGGAGAGTTAATGATGCGGTGATTGCTTGCAGGTGAGTAGAGCTAATAGGCAGGAGAGTGTGAGAGATTCCATGTGACTGGGGAAAGCGGGGGAGTGGCAGTAGGAGAGTCAGGTGCTGGTGTGGCATGAGGGGGCGTGGCCGAGGGAGAGCCCGGTGCCGGTGTGACATTACCCCCCCCCCTCTAGGGGCCGCTCCCGATGGGCGAGGACCCCGACGCCGTGGACGACCCCGAGAACGAGGGGCAGGGCAAGATGGATGTTCTCTGTGGAAGGTGGTGAGTAGGGTTGGGTCCAGGATGTCACCTCGTGGTACCCAGGAACGTTCCTCCTGGCCGTAACCCTCCCAGTCCACAAGATATTCGAGGCGGCCCCTCCGGCGTCGGGAGTCCAGAATGTCGCGCACTGCATAGACAGGGCCATCCTCAAGCAGGAGCGGCAGGGGAGGTTCTGCAGTGGCACCGGACTCTGTGGGAGATGGAACAAATGGTTTGAGTAGGGAGACATGGAAAGTGGAGTGTATTCTATATTGTGGCGGCAGCTGCAACTTAAAGGTGACTGGATTGATCTGTTCAAGAATAGCAAAGGGGCCAATGAAACGAGGACTTAGCTTCTTGCTCGGGAGGCGCATCCGGATATCCCTAGTTGACAGCCACACCTTCTGTCCGACAGAGTATGATGGAGTGGGTCCTCGTCGGGCATCGGCATGGTGCTTGTGTCTCCGGACGGCTCTCTGCAAATGATGGAAGGCCTCATTCCACACTCTGGCTCTGACGGAACCAATGGTTCACAGCTGGTACCTCTGATGGTTCTCCTGTCCATGGAAACAAGGGAGGTTGGAAACCAAATATACACTGGAAGGGGGTGAGGTCTGTAGCAGGCTGTCGGAGGGAGTTCTGCGCGTATTCGGCCCAGGGAAGGAACTGGTGCCAACTGTGCTGTCGATCATGACAGAAGGTCCGAAGGAAGCAGCCAATTTCCTGGATCTCAGTTTGGCCGTTTGTCTGGGGATGGTAGCCCGAGGAAAGGCTCACGGTCACACCTAGAAGAGTACAGAAAGCCCGCCAGAACCTAGAAATGAACTGGGGTCCACGGTCAGAAACAATGTCCTCAGGAATGCCAAAATTGCGGAAAACATCATTAAAGAGTGTCTGGGCTCTTGAAGGGAATGAGCTTACAGAACTTAGAGAATCTGTCCACTGAAACAAGTATGCATGTGTGTCCGTCAGATGATGGGAGATCAGTTATGAAATCAATACCTAAGTGGGACCATGGGCGTTTAGGGACAGGCAGCGGAAGCAGCTTCCCTGCAGGTAGATGGCGTAGGGTCTTCGTCATGGCGCAGTCGGCACAGCCAGCAACAAAACGACGAACCTCATTCGCCATTTCCGGCCACCAATAATGGTTCCGGATGAGACTGAGGGTCTGATGGACTCCAGGGTGCCCAGTGCCTAGAGAAGAGTGAACTACAGAGGTTACCTGGCGACGGAGTGCGCTGGAGACATAGGTGAGGTTGGCTGAGGTGTTGGACGGAGCAGGATCAGCAATCGAGGCCTCAGCAATCTCCTCATCCAGGGTCCACACGATAGGACTGACAATCAGGCGGGATGGTAATATTGGTTCTGGCTGGTGGTGACTCTCCTCAGAGGTATGGATTCGAGACAATGCATCTGCCTTGACATTTTTGGAACCTGGACGATAATAAATTGAAAAGGTAAAACGAGTAAAGAAGAGGGCCCACCTGGCTTGTCTTGGATTTAAGCGTTTTGCTTCCCGGAGGTACTCTAAATTGCGGTGGTCAGTCAGAACCAGAACAGAATAATAATCTTTATTATTAATAAAGCGGCGATAGAAATTACCAAAGCCTAGGAAGCGCTGCAGTTTCTTAATAGTTGTGGGCCTGGGCCAAGTTCGTACCACCTCCACCTTCTTCTTGTCCATGCTTATGTGGTTGTGGCTGATGTTGTAACCCAAGAATTGGACCTGAGACTGGTGGAAGGAGCATTTCTCAGCTTTAAGATAGAGGTGATACTCACGGAGCTTCTGGAGGACCATGGCTTCGGTGATCGGCCATGTTGTTGGAATATACGAGTATGTCGTCAATGAAGACCAACACAAATCGGTGGAGTTATTCTCATTCATGAAGGCTTGGAATACAGAGGGAGCGTTCGCTAATCCATAGGGCATCACTAAGTATTCGTCAGACGAATCAGTAATAATAGGAGATGGGACATTAAATGGAGCAGTAGAATCCTGACCAGAGGAAAAATGAGATGTAGAAGGCGATAATGTATTCGAAGCAACCCCATTTGAAATATTAGGAACTACCGCATCTCTTTTAGAAGCTAATTCTCCAACTCCAACTTTTTCAACGCAAATTCATGGTCTTTTCTTTCGCGTTGATGTGCACGCTCCCTTTCTCGTTCCTCATATGAAGCTCAATCTTTATTTCATGAATTTGAAGCTCTTTCTGAATCTTAGAGATGCACTGATATGGAATTTCATATAGGAGTAAACGCTCAACGTAGATAAACGGCTAAGCTGGGAAAAAGCTATAGCGACCAAATTAGAGTTTGTGAGGGAAACTGCGATTAACTGAATAAAGCTGCAACTCCTCGGACTGTATCTTATGCAGGGTCGGACTGGGAACAAAATTCGGCCCTGGCAATTTTCTCCTGGACCGGCCCACCACTGGACCGACGACCCCCAAATAAACAATAAAAAATCCCCCCATAAATGTTTCCCCCATAAATGACACACTATGCTGTAGCAACACTTCATAAACGGAACCCAAACATTTAGATTTGGACCTAGCCTAATCACAAAAACACGGGGGTCCGGGGGTGTCTCTTAAAATTTCTGTCTCTTTTAAAAATTCTGGTTGCTAATCACACTTTTTTAAAGTGATTTGAGAGGGATTTGGGATAGGCTACTAAAGACAGGCTCATCTTCTGTCTGTCTCACGTCATGTTACCCCATGCATTAAACCACATGTCACTGCTTGACTAAATGAAAAATATAGGCTACTGAACATGGATGTCGTCATACAATAGTTGACAGAAATTACGTTTTGTGCAAACATGTTGTAGAAACACAACCACAGCCTTTATTTGGTGCAAATCTCCTTTAGCCTATTTTGGTTATAGTCCGCGATTCACATTAACTGTAGGCTATCGCCACAAGTGTAGGCCGATACTAAACGTTTTTGCCCAAGTTTGTGTGCCGTCATCACATTTTGCAAAATTAGGCTACCTTCGTTACTAACCTACCAGTTGATACTTTTTACCTGCATAGACTCACGATTGATTGTGCATCTAATGTAACACTCGGTGGAGAGACTTCCACTTTCAAAGTTTCACTTTCACTGTCGTTGTGAACTATGGATATATAATATGGAAAATACTTTGAAGTTCCTTTTGATTAGGATCAGCTCCAAAAATGAATGGGTTTTCTTTAACCTGTGCTACACTTTACCACCAAGTTGTGCGAAAATTGTAGGCTAGCCTACCTGTAGTTTTTTTTATGTTGACAGAACCGCAGTAGCCTACATGGTGCAGTAAATGGAAGCTCTTGGTAGCGCGTGCAACTAATGTCTATAAAAACAATATATTTATGGAATAAAACTAGACCTCTGATTGCTGTTTACGGTTAAAATGCGATGATGTGAACATCAGCTAGCGGAGAGCACTTATACAGCCTAGGCTACCATGCACTCGTAGGCTATATTTCCCCACAAACCTAGCGGCTGCTTGGACAAATCCACTTGAGGGGTGGGGCAGGGGGGCGCGATCGTAACACACACTGAACCTGTTATGAAGAGGCCAAAATGATTGACCTGTCACCCCCCAAGCCAAATGGATGCAACTGCATTTGCCTAGGCCTACATGACGGGCCGCAAATAGGCTAAATGATCCCGAAAATCCCGGAGGTCACCGGCCCACATGTGGACCGGCCCACCGGGCATTTGCCCGGTTGTACAGATTACCAGTCCGAGCCTGATCTTATATCTGTCTATTCTGTTGCGCACAACCTGCTGCAGAAATGAAAGGGATTAGCCCCGAAGGTTTTAATTACTTATTATGATGACCTGTCTGGAACTGAAGCAGGAATAGCATATTTCTCAGTAATAATACAAAACCCAAGGGAATGAAACTTAGACCTAGGTCTACTCATGTACTCGTCCCACCGAAGAATTTGTTTGTTTCCCCGACTAGCGTGGTAAAGTGCAAACACACCAGCACAAGACGGCTGTAGGCTGAGCTCTGCTCTGCTAAGGTTAAACGGAGGATCATTCACGAGAAGATTTTGGGATGCACAGATTCAACGCAGATCCACAGATCTTGTTAGAATGGTGAAATACATTAACACTGCTGACATAATATTGAGGAAGAAGTAGCCTATAGCCAACCAAGCTCAAATGGCTCATTGTAGCCAGACGGGCCTTACATAGGCCTATGGAAATTAGGGCTTTAAAAAAATATCGGCGCAAATTATTGGCTGGAAATCGGAACGATAATAATATTTTCATTTTTTAATTTATCGGCCTATAAGTATAAGTATATAAGTATATATACTCTTTTGATTCCGTGAGGGGAAATTTGGTCTCTGCATTTATCCCAATCCGTGAATTAGTGAAACACACTCAGCACACACTAATCCCGGCGCAGTGAGCTGCCTGCAACAACAGCGGCGCTCGAGGAGCAGTGAGGGGTTAGGTGCCTTGCTCAAGGGCACTTCAGCCGTTCCCACTGGTCGGGGTTCGAACCGGCAACCCTCCGGTTACAGGTCCGAAGTGCTAACCAGTAGGCCACGGCTGCCCCAATAATATATCGGCCGTCGATATATCGTGCATCCCTGCTCAATCTCCTTCTCTCTCACAGATCGGCTGATGTTCAGCTCTTAATTTGGTTGCCTCAAATTGCATGCAACGTTCCTGAAAAGAATATTCTCTGAGTTTTAAATCAGCTTCAGACAAACTCGCAGCTGAAGACACTGGAGATGTTAACCCATTGGTTTTAGCAACTAGGATATTTTTTTCCACTAAGCCCGTCTCTTCTGCTTTAAACAGCAGCTCTTTTTTGTCTTATCCTCATTCGCTATGTCAATTGAATATTTATCAGCTATCTGCAACAACTGTTCTTTCGTAAAGCTTAACAAAAGCTCAGTTGAAGGGCGCTTGATAAATTCATCAACCACAGACATAGTTAATGACTTTAAACAAGCCACACAAAATCTTATAACCAGCGATAATGAAGGGTCAGGCCTGTAATCCTGTGCTTCATTTACAACGGACAGCAAATATCAGTCTCACTACTCCCCCCAACCCAAAATTAAACAAATTCTTACAAAAAAAAAAAAAATCAAGGGAAATCAATTCTCATGGCTAAGAAACAGAAACGAACAAAAAACAATGCTCTTACCACTGCCACAAAAAACAAGGCCTGTTCTTTGTCCACAAAAGGCGTAGGCTACTTAACTCATTGAATGCCAAGCTGTTTTCGGAAGCTTTGTCCTAGAGTGCCAGCAATCTAGACCATTGTTGATGATTTTTGTACAGCCACAGCATATTCTGTGTTATAGCTATGAACACATACAATGGCTCGTTATAAAGGTGAGACTTTAAGCTCTCAGTGGGTGCAAACCAGTGGCTAGTTTTCATCAAAATCGCTGTTTTTTTTTCTAGAAATGAAGATATAACGTCTTTCATGAAATATGAAGTGTTGTCTGTAAACTTTCCGGGAAGTGATCAGCGAGACCTGGCAAGACTGCCACCTAGTGATAGACCCACGAAAATGGCATAAGATTGTGCGTTTTCATGAGTTTTCGATTGTCATATATTTTATTTCCATTCATCACCGAGTTCCCAAAATCACATATAAGGTGTGTTAGAGTGTCTAGTTTCGTAATTAAAAAAAAAAGCTAAAAACTTAATGTTACATTTTTGGCACCTCAACGCATGAGAAGGAAAAACGTAATATTACGTTTTGGCACTCAATGAGTTAAGCAATAAGCCCCGAGAGGCCGTTCTTTATCGTGAATAGCACAGCTGAGAGGTGTTTGTGCCCAACAACACCCCTCAGCTATACTATATTCACGATAACGGCCTCAAGGGGCTTATTGCCTTTATAAAATGGCTACCACATATAGGACATTAAAGATTGATACAAAATAAACAAATAATCTTGAAATGTAAAAGCTATTTCATCTAAAAATGTCCATTCTTCTGGCGGAGTCCCCATAGAATAGTTCCACCACTAGTAGATTCTTATCGGAATAGTTGCTCAGCATTCGCATTAATATAGAATGAAATGCTGTCTCAGCCATGCTATATCAGGAAAATATACAACAGCATCGAACACGATTCAACCAATCATAATCAAGGACTGGAACTATCCGTTTTATATGCATACAGCCAGAAGGCTATTGCGAACATCGAAACGAGGAAATATTCTCATAACTAAGCCCCAGCAGCATTGGAAAAAAGTGCAACAACAAAACAAAACTTGATTGAAGACACGCAACTTAAACACTTTGGCTATGAGCATGGGAACTCTGATCCTCCAGCAGGCCTCAAACTGAAACCAACTGAAACCTCAAAGCTCCCCCCGGGGTTTGCCCTTCAAAACACCACCCAAACATAAAACTCCCCAAATAATCATATAAACAAAACAACAAAAGTGCCCCGATGGAAGGATTACTAAAACCCAACTGGAGACACCTAACTCACCAGAGTTCCAGAAGTTAAACTGAAAAAAATTAGTGAGAAAAAATTAAGTGGATGAGCCTTCACTTTTACTATAGGGTTCAAAAAACAGCTGGAGAGCAATTTTGTTATGTGCCAGTCTAGGGGTTAAAAGTAGCCTAAATATATAAATGAATGAAGGACATAAAATCCTTAACGTGAAAAAGGTTAACGTAGCTTAACGTCCCAAAACGGCAACAAGTCGTTTTACTCCCCGTATGCGCTCATTATAAAGAAAGTTTAATGTGTCCCAAAAACAGCTATCAATTAAATCACCAAACGTCTTATAAACAAGTCGTGCCAGGAGCAACACCTTGCAAAAAAAAAAAAAGATAAAAATAGGCCTAGGCCTAATAATGGTTGGAAAAGCAACGTGTTTTAGTGAAAAATATTTATTTCTTTATGAGATTTTCCTTTTTCTCAAAATAAATTTGCTTCCCTTCAAGGTTGGATTTTTCCTAATTTTTCCATTGTGAGATTACAATAAACACCAACAGATTGTTTTTTTAGGGCCCGAGCACCGAAGGGCGCAAGGCCCTATTGTTTTTGTAAGGATTATTATTATTATTAGGGCCCGAGCACTGAAGGGCGCAAGGCCCTATTGTTTTTGTAAGGATTATTATTATTATTATTATTATTATTATTATTATTATTATTATTATTATATTAACTTTGTCTCAGAGCGTTTTCCTTTTTTGAGGTGGTTAAGATGGGTGAAAAGTCTTGAAATTTGGCACACACATCAGGTGTCATGCAAAGCAGTTAGGTACAAGAGCTTGGCCCCGGGCGTGGCCCAGGGACTCAGTAAGCTCTTTAGGTGATTGAGGCAGTGGTTGGCACATACTTTCAGCTCGACGCATCAAATTTGATAGGTGTGTGTATCTCCCCAAGATGAACAACTTTTGTATGTACAATGCATTAGCCACGCCCAACAGGAAGTGAGGTATTTGGGATTTTGTGCGGACTAAAATGTCATGAATTGGGATGCCAAAAGAGGTTCTTCCCATCGGTGAAAACGCATGAAATTTGGCACACACGTCAAGAGGTACCATGAATACACAGGGGAAAGCCTTGGCTGGGCTTGGCCCAGGAACTCCATAAGCCCCCCTATGTCACTGTGACTTGTGGTTGGCAGATAGTTTTAGATACACACACACCAAATTTGGTGGGTGTGTGTAACTCCCAAAAACAATCAACTTTTGTATTCACATGCCATTAGCCACGCCCACAGGAAGTGAGGTAATATATGGATTTTGTGCATTGTGGACATGATCAATTTTAACATACTCCTCCTTGACGGTTGATCCGATTCATGTGAAAGTTGGTATATATGATGCCAATATGCTTCTGATTCTAAACTGTGAAGCTTTTTTTGATATGTTGTAATTTGACGAAATGGCAAAACTGAATTTTAATACCCTTCCACATAAACAATAAATGTGTCTTAATTCACCATGCATGGCTTGAAATGTTTTAAATTTCACAGGTCTTTGAATACCATGGGAGTGATGATATTGACATGCCCATAATGCATATTTGGCATAGTGCCACCACCTGGCAACAGAAAAAATGTCAATTACACTGATGTCACATGATCAATTTTAACATACTTCTCCTAGACGGTTTGTCAGATTCATGTGAAATTTGGCAAATATGATGCCAAGATGTTGCTGATGTTAAATTGCGAAGGGATTTTTGATATGTTGTAATATGTCATGATTTTAATATCTCACCACATAAACAGGAAATGTGTCATAAAGTCACAGTGCATTGAATGAATGGTCTGAAACTTCTCAGGTTATAGATATTATGATTATGATGATATCCAGACACCCAATGGGCCTGCTTGACAGCGCCACCACCTGGCCAAGAAGGAAATGTGCCAGAAATGGACAATGCCTTAAGTGACTGATCTGAAACTTTATAAAATATTGGATATCATTATTGTGATGATATTCACACATATAATTCATATGCCTAGCATAGCGCCACCATCTGGCCAAACAGGAAATATGCCAGAAATGCTCTATGCTTTGAATGAAAGTTCTGAAACTTCTTAGGTTAATAGATATTATAATTATGATGATATTCAGAGACCCTATGGGCCTGCCTATCATAGCGCCACCACCTGGCCAAGTTGGAAATGTGCCAGAAATGGACAATGCCTTAAGCGATTGATCTGAAATTTTACAAACATTTGGGATATCATTATTGTGATGATATTCACATGTGTAATTTCCATGCCTACTGTAACATAAGCGCCACCATCTGGCCAACCAAAAGTGTATCAGAAATGTTCTTTGCTTAAAATGAATGGTCTGCAATTTCTCAGGTTAACATATATTATGATTATGATGACACCCAATGGGCCTGCCTTGCATTGCACCCCCACATGGCCAAGCAAGTAAATGTGGCAGAAAATAAAATACAAAAACACATAGCACACGCATCAAATATGTACATTTCACGAACGTACTACGTCTGTGCTTTGTTTGATTCCGACATGTCAGGGGTTGCGGCCGCAGGTGCTCGGGGCCGCCATTGCCGCTATGCGGCTATATTTAGGGCCGAGCAACTGGCCGGGCAAAGGCCCTATTGTTTTTGTAAGGATTATTATTAGGGCCCGAGCACCGAAGGGCGCAAGGCCCTATTGTTTTTGTAAGGATTATTATTATTATTATTATTATTATTATTATTATTATTGTTATTCCACTTTTTTGCTTTCCTGTTTTTGAGGTGGTTAACATGGTGAAAACTCTTGAAATTTGGCACACACGCCAGGTGTCACGATCGCAGTTAGGTACAAGAGCTTGACCCTGGCGTGTGTAGGGACTTCGCTAAGCGCCCCTTAGGTGCCTGATCCGTGGTTGGCAAATATTTTAAGGTGGTTAACATAATCGAAAAGTCTTGAAATTTGGCACACACATCAGGTGTCACACAAAGCAGCTAGGTAAAAATGCTCGGCCCTGGGTATGGCCCAGAGACTCGCTAGCGCCCCCTTATGTCACTGTGACTTGTGGTTGGCAGATAGTTTTAGATACACACACACCAAATTTGGTGGGTGTATGTAATTCCCAAAACCAAACAAGGTTTGTATTAACATGCCATTAGCCACGCCCACAGGAAGTGAGGTAATTGAGAATTTGTGCGTTGTGGACATGATCAATTTTAACATACTCCTCCTAGACGGTTGATCCGATTCATGTCAAAGTTGGTATACATGACGCCGAGATGTTCCTGATTCTAAATTGTGAAGCCTTTTTTTGATATGTTGTAATTTGACGAAATGGCGAAATTATGAATTTTAATACCCTTGGACACATACAGTAAATGTGTCATAATTTATCGTGCATGGCTTGAAATGTTTAACATTTCAGAGGTCATTGAAGACCATGTTAATGATAACATTCACATGCCCATAATGCATGTTTGGCATAGCGCCACCAACTGGCAACAGAAAGAATGGCAATTATGCTGATTTCACATGATCAATTTGAACATACTCCTCCTAGACGGTTTGTCAGATTCATGTGAAATTTGGCAAACATTATGCCAAGATGTCGCTGATGTTAAATTGTGAATGGATTTTTGATATGTTATATATTTGATATGATTTTAATATCTCACCACATAAACAGGAAATGTGTCATAAATCACAGTGCATTGAATGAATGGTCTGAAACTTCTCAGGTTAATAGACATCATGATTATGATGATATCCAGACACCCAATGGGCCTGCCTGGCATAGCGCCACCACCTGGCCAAGCAGGAAATGTGCCAGAAATGGACAATGCCTTAAGTGATTGATCTGAAACTTTATAAAATATCAGCTATCATTATTGTGATGATATTCACATTCCTAATTCACAGGCCTAGCATAGCGCCACCATCTGGCCAAGCAGGAAATGTGCCAGAAATGCTCTATGCTTTGAATAAAATGGTCTTAAACTTCTCATGTTAATAGATATTATAATTATGATGATATCCAGACACCCAATGGGCCTGCCTGGCATAGCGCCACCACCTGGTCAAGCAGGAAATGTGCCAGAAAATGGACAATGCCTTAAGTGATTGCTCTGAACGTTTACAAAAAATGTGGATCATTATTGTGATGATATTCACATGTGTAATTTCCATGCCTAACATAGCGCCACCATCTGGCCAACCAAAAAGTGTATCAGAAATGTTCTTTGCTTAAAATGAATGGTCTGAAATTTCTCAGGTTAATATATATTATACTTATGATGACACCCAATGGGCCTGCCTTGCATTGCGCCCCCACCTGGCCAAGAAAGTACATGTGGCAGAAAATAAAATACAAAAACAAATAGCACACGCATCAAATATGTACATTTTACAAACGCACCACGTCGGTGCTTTGTTGGATTCCGACATGTCACGGGTTGCGGCCCGCAGGTGCTCGGGCCCACCATTGCCGCTTGCGGCTGTATTTGTACTGGTTTTTAGTCAACTTTAGCAGAGGTGCCAATAATTCTGGAGGGTGCTGTTGGTTGCTAGTGTCAAAATATTAGCTTTGTGTGGTACAATCTCTAATTACGGATTAAGACGTGTTTCATCCGTCCTGGCTATCCCTGCTATTTGGATCTTATCTCACTCAATGAACAACATCTCAACACTAAATGAGTGATAATCCGTAATTTAATCTTATCATCGGATAGCCTAATCATATGGGTAGACATTCAGTGTGTTTGAACTAATTAATTCGATAATATTTTCCAAATTTGCAGAGCAAAAAGTTTTGTGTGAAGGGAATTAAAGTCTCATCAAAATAACGGCGATTTGGGAAAATGAAAGCCCGGGCTATTATTTTAAGTTTTACGGTATTAGCTACAGTGGGCATTACTTTGAAATGGCCACTTCAGTCGCGCATTACGCGGCATGAAGCTGCGTGAAATTTTAGTACCACTTTCAGCCACTGTGCGTCGCTTTGCCACTGTACATCGCTCTGTCAGTAGCCTGCCTGCCGCCCCTTCTGCAAAAGCAGGAGGCTACCTTTAAACATAATTGTTGCCGAGAGGAATCCCAGCCTACAAATTCAATAACAAAATAAATCATGCATAATTAAACATTACCTCGATTTAGGCTACTTGGGTAGCCTATGGCATACGGCTTGGCTACACAGTGGTACCGGTGCCGCTCCACAAAACGAAAAAATATCTTAATTTGCTGTCTACGTTATTGCCAGTGTTGGGGGTAACGTGTTACAAAGTGCAATTCAAATTTCAGTAATTCGTTACAGTTACTGAATAACTGTAACATCCATTCCTTCGTTACTCTTGATATCTCTAATACATTGACTTATTGTTTCCAGGCATGCAGTGCTTGCTTATTGAAAATATAGATTAGCCTAGACACATTATTTTATGGTAGAGATATGCGCAGGACAGTCTTGTGCAAGAACTGTTCATGCAGACTACAACTGGCGCGGTGTAGCCTACACAACTTTGTTCAAAATTAAAGCATTCAAGTTAACTTTGCAAAGTTAGTGTTATAGCCTACTTATCACAACGTTGTCAATCGCAAACGCTAATTTATTCTAAAACTCTCTACGGAACTACTTGTTTAATTTGCGGATGACGAAAGCACCTTTTTGATAATTGAGCCAGTAGAGAAATAACTGTTCAGAACTAATCTGTAGCCTAGGGTAGGCTTCTGCAGAAAACAATGTTGTTGGCGATTTAATACTATCTATCGACGTTTTTAACAGGCTACGCAATAGAGGCTTAGAGAACTATGACCCACGTTTTGGTTTCGTAAATTAATTTGCCCTACTTCTTGACTGCAATGTAGTCCATTGACTGTTTGACTGGTTATTTTTATTTTTCTGTACAATAATCAAATACATCTGCTTTATGCCGCAGAATTACGCACTTGGCCAGCCTATAGAACGGGCACATTTTGGAGAGAATAGAGAATATGCACGCAAGAATCTGTAGGCTATTTGTGGCGGGTTACCAGCAAACAATGTTTAATGCATTAACTGAAGACGTCAAACGTTTTCTAAACAATAAAAACAGAAAGGATGCAGCAGGCAGCAAATGTAGAAGAGTAATTTCCAGTGGAAGAACAAAATGCTGAATGAAGCCCAAAGCTATGAAGGCATATCTGGCAAGTTGTTATTTTTTGAAGCGTAAATGGTTGCGCTATAGGCCTAGTCAAGTTTGCAAGGAGGAGACATAACGTGTGAGCATGCCACACTATCCACAGCTGTGGTGGCGGGGGCAGGAGGATTAATTCTTCAACAGAAGGCCTGCCTCGAATGCAGGCTTGCCCAAAATAAAGGCCTGTGGTTTGCACAGCCTACAGTAAGTAGGCTAAATAACAGACCCGCCACAATGTGCGGTATGATGATTTTTTATGAGCAAGATGTTTTTGGTGCCCTACGCGCACTGCATGTTTTTAAATAACAATCAATGATAATCAGTAATATTCATTATTTTGTGTAAATGGGCTATGCATTGGGTTAGACACCAGGGGCCATATTCACAAAGCCACTAGGAGTACTCCTAAATAGCAATAAAAGATTTTACCTAGGAGTTTCTCTTATTAAGTTATTCCCAAAGCCTTTCAGACCTTCTCTTAGTAAGCAAAAATGACAACTCGTAAACTAAGAGTGAGTCTTCGTTGCTATGGATGACGTTATTACTCATGCACAAGCTTGACTGAAGTGACCACCTTGATTGGCTGATGATTGTAACGCGGGAATGATTCCAAACACCTCCCTTACGATGATGAGTGACAGGTCTGAGAATGTGTGTACTACACAAAGACGGAATATGATGAATAACTGAATAAAAAGGCCTAGCCTAAATTAATCAAGAGTAAGGCAAAACAAATAGCCTAGTAGCCTAATGAAACATATGGATTGATGTAGTATCTTTGTAACATTATTAAATAAATCTGTTACTATGCCTCTGCCAACATTTGCAAAGAGGAGAACATTTTAATTTGATTCACAATAACGTTACTGTCAGAGATAACGGATTTGGACCCAAGTGCAAGACTCCTCCAGGCAGATTGTAGAAAAAAACACACTTTAATGACTTACTAACAGACAGAATTTACATGGTAAACAGAGAGACAAGCCGACAAGGAAACAGGAGGGTAGAAATACACATACCAATTAACAGAAAGACTGGACGAAACCAACGAGACACTAACAGGGAACAGGTGAGGAGGCAGAAATGGAGGGAAAACTAACAAGACAGGAAGCACAGACCAAATAAGGAGATGGGGCGGAGGGGGCAGGTAACACAAAGCACATGGGGAACAGGCAAAAACAAACACAGGACAATTCACAAAATGGCCACCAGGGTGGCACAGACTTATCAGTCCAGTCCAGATCCTGACAGTTACATTTACTTTACATGTTGACAATGAGTAGCCTAGTTTTGGTTGTTGTTGGTGGCGTTATTGCATGTTAGTTATGCCTACAATGCAAAATTGCTTCCTCGCGATTGGAAGCTCCTGTAGCCGTATAGGATTTCAAAATATGACGAAATGCCACAAAAACCGGTTTGTGAATAGGTCTGTGAGTTAGGAGTCCTCTCAACTTCTTTGAAGCTGTCAAAGAGGTGGGAAGGTGTAATTTGTTGGGGGCAGGGCCAGATTAACAATTCATAGACCCCTGGGCACAAATGTCTGATGGCCCCTCCTGCCCCCCAGCCAACGTGAATCGGGCAGTCAGTTAATAGGCCTATATCGTGAAGATTTTTCTTGCCATCTAAGTCACGAGCGCATCTGTGAGGCCAAGCCTCACCAAGTAGCCCGTTTGTTTACAACTAACATTACATTTAATTAAACTGCTTATAGGCTATGCCGAAATAGTTTTCATCATTTTTGAATATCAGTGTCGGGGGAATTAGGAAATGTTCTCAAAGTAGCCTTATTGTTGAAAGCTGCTTGGGATCCCCCCGTCAAGCAATATAATCATACAAACGCGCGGCCTGCACTCATTGTTTCAAAAGGAGTAATTTCGGCTTTGTCGGAACTGGCCATTGTAGGCTACGTAAAAATAAACTTCCAAAACTAACAAAATATATTTATCTTCTTTCAGTTAATTCAAAAGTTTCCAAAAAGTTAAAAACAGATGACGTGACGCGCGTCATTGACATAATGCGCAAATAATATAGCCTAGATATTCCAATATATTCGAATACATGTGTTTATTTGACATACATATATTTGACAACATATCATGAATGGTATTTCAAGTATGTGTTATTTTAGATAGATTGCTGCTGGGCTATATGTCTTGGTTCATGTCTGTTAACAACTCATTGCCGTCAAGCGCGTATCTCGTGGTTGCATCCATTACAAACAAACATGCAATGTGAACGTCTGGGATTGGGAAGAGCACTAAATGCTCTACTGAATAAGCACAAAGTCAAACCTTTAAATGAAAAACACTCTTTAATAATCAAAAAAATAAACCGCTAATGAAGTAAACTTGTGACCATCCAAAATCGTTTATCGCCTGTAACTCCGTGATAACAGGACGTAACAGGAAGGCATTTGGTTTCTTTATTAGGGCAGGGCAGGCATATTTCTGGCTATTAAATTATTTCTAAACCAGCCTGCTAAAGTCTGTAGTGAAGTCTGTGTAGGGTTTTCCAGGCTCCATTTCCTTTTACGAGACACCCTGCTCACAAGAGACATCTGCCAGTTGTTTGGGTTGTTGCAGCGTCACTGGAAAAATACAAGTCGCGTGTACAATGTACGCGTGTAATACAAATTAAAGTCGCGTGATCCCGCGTGATGTTACGCGCGGACCGTGAGGGAAGCTGGCCAATTTGAAGTAATGCCCACTGTACATGTAATTCGCTACGTGCACGTAACTAAGGAGTTCTACTTCCGCGGTCTGAGTGTGCGCTCGACCGCTTCCGGTTGCTATAGCAGTGAGACGGCTGATTTTGATTGCGAAAGATGGCATATTTCATCCGTTGTCTACAAAGCCTCCCGAAAATCGACGTGAACGACATCCACAGGATTGTCGACCACTGTTCACCTGCACCCGGCTGCAAGCGTGAAAAAGGGTTTAAATTGTACATATCAAGCTACATCCACAATGAAGGTGAGTAGCGATAACTCAGCTGTTGCAGTCAGATCAGCTGTTAGCAGCCAGATCAGCTATTGACGTTACTAGCTAGCAGCCAAGTATTTTAACTCACATCAAATCATGTCAATATTACCAGATACTTTATTAGTGTTATTAAATACCTTGTTATCTTGATATGATTAGCAACTAATTTTTGTGTGTGTGTTTTAATTTATTTCCTCTCAGTGTCCAAGAAAGATCCAGTGACAGGAGTAGTGTGTGTGAGGGCGTTATGTCATCCGTCAATGGACAGATCAAAACCACCTCACAGTTTAAGTGTAGGATGAGTGTAGAGTTAAGATAGCGTTAAGATGGTTACCCATGTTCCTGGGTTAATCGTGTTCTTTTGGTTCTTTGCCCTAGGTTAACCATGTTCATTTGGTTGACCATGTCCCCCATTCACGTTAAAATGACCAGTGTACCCTTAGTGCTACATTAGCCTACTAGGCTATGTTTTCACTAACAGCAATCAGTGGTGTAGTAGTTTGTTTTTCCAGGTACGCTGAACATCCCAGGTTAAAAGTGAAACACATAAAATAGGTATAGAAGTTTATGTAAACATGTTAAGTCTAAGTAGGTATACTGCAATCGTGGTACTTTTTTAAGTTTCTGGGATTCTGAGTGTAGGCCTACCTGCAAATCAAATAGACTGCTCCACACTGACCACATTAAAAGAAAAAGATTATTACCTTTACTAACAGTGAAGAAAATAGTTAAGTTTTTACTAGCTATTTTAACTAAAGAAAAATAAATAGTAGCTTACTTAAATAAGTCCATATAAATATGACAAATCAGTTATGCTACTCTTTTTTATATATATATATATTTTAACATCTTGTTACAGGTGGGGCTGAAGGACTCAATCCCTGTTGAGCTGGCCCATCACAGCTGTACATGTGTAGCTGGATTAGTGCTCTGTACCCATTGTGTGGCTCTACTTTTCCAGTCTGCACATTATTCTCAGCTAAACATTCCAGTTGTTCCACCAGTGCTTAGCTGTACGGAGAGTGAACAACAGTCGCACAAGCCAAGAACCCTGGTAAGTCTTGAAATAATGTAACAATAATTTCAATACTACATCTACACACACACATACACACATCACATACGCTCATCACTGCTTATGGCCTATATTCACAGGGTGTTAAACCAGGTCCCGTCGAGAAGATGGCTGTGATGTCTGCTAAACCAAAGCAGAGGACCATGGCCGAGGGAGTAAGGTGAGAATGTGGCTAGTCGTTAGTAATCTATGAATTAATTTGTTAGGCCTACTTTTCTCAATCAAATCAAGAAAACTGTAGTTTTGTTACTTGTAGTTATGAAGTGATGTATCTTACTGGCGTTTCTCAATTTGTTTCAAATAGGTTCACACTGTACAAAGCCATCAGTGGAGAGTTGCTGGACCTGTCCATTCTCAGAGTGTCAGAGATCTACAAAGAGTTCACCCCTGTTTCTGCACCAACCATTTGTACAATGGGTATCACCTGTGAGGTGCCACTAGTGGACTCTGCACTCGGTTTGGTACAAGCAGGCAGTCCCCTGTCATACCAACAACCCAAGGCAAGAAGTCGCTCTGTTGCTCACCATGACGCTCCACCATGCCCAGATTTGCCACTGGCTGGCATCATGCAGTATGTTTGTTTTCACTGAGCATCAACATCTACACTTTAAGTCACTTGAGGTTACCAGGGAGATGGCTAACAAAATAGAGGCTGCAACTAGGGGTCAAAGTGCATCAGCAGACTGGCATAGACTGAGAAAACCCAGACTCACTTCCTCAAATTTTGATGAAATATGCCATGCTAAACCATGCACCTTAAATAAGATGGCAGACCGGCTGCTCAAATGGGTCCGTCAGACAGCAGCAATGAAGAGGGGTCTTGAAATGAAAGCTGATGCCATCAAAGAGTACTGCAAGCTCAAGAGGGTGAACTACTATCCTTGTGGCTTTATTATACACCCCGACACTCAATGGCTAGGTACATCACCAGATGGGGTTATCTTTGACCCAACAGAAAGTACTGAATTTGGCCTTGTGGAAATAAAATGCCTAAATGTTAAGAGCTATGTAGATTATCCACATCTGAAAATGAACGGCAACCTGGAATTGAAGCAGGACCATGGCTACTACTGGCAGGTGCAGGGCCAGCTGCTCCTAACAGGGATGGAGTGGTGTGGTTTTGTGGTGTTTGCTGAGGAAGACACCCTGATCCAAAGAATATATCAGGACAGTGGTGTAACATTCTACACATATCTACATAAATGCTGTAATGCTGCTGTAATAAATTAATTATCAGTAAACAATAACTTCTAAGACCTGTCTTGTTCTTGTTGATATCTCATTATAGTGTGAGGCCTTCAAGTGGGTTGTTTTAACTTAATTTAAATTTCTCAAGTTACTAATCAGAAAATATGCATTAAACAGAGTTGTAACACTTTTAGGATTGACCACTTGACTTAAAGTGTAGGCAAAGCAAAGGTGAACCCACACCACACCAGGCCCTCCTTAACCCGCCTGATTAGCCTTTCAACATGAACTCGCAGTCGCGCGATTGACTGGGTCTCCATTTGTTCCTTGTTGGAGCGGAAGGCAGGCCTGTGAAGTTTTCCTGGCACAAGGTTGTCCACCATCACAGCCATGTCAGGGGACAGGAGAGGTATGATGCCCGACAATCTGAAAAGCTCACGGTCACTGATGGAGCCCCCATAGAGTGCAGAAACAAGGAGGAGGACCATGTGGTGCCATGCCAATCATGGCCTTAAAGGTACAGTGTGATTTGTAGTGCGAGTACACCTCAAGTGAGGATGGAGTTTGGCACCACAATTCTGTGCAGTCAACAATGACCTGAGTGTCTGCATATTCCTTGAACTCAGGAGGTAGGTTGGCTGTGATTTCTTCAGGTGTCATTCAGATACACACAGCTCCCAGTACACAGTAAAGAAAGTTGGCCCAGGTTGTGATAATCCTGCTGGCTGTTGTCCGATGGATATTGGTGGCCAAGCTCTGTCTGTGTGCATCCGGTTGATAGATCATTTAGAAAAAGAAATAGCTCATCAATGGGCAGCAACTTAGTTGATCTGTTCGATGTTGTTTTCTCTGCCACAGAGGCTGATGCTTCTCTTGCCACACTTGTCACACGGATCATCCTTGATGTTGCTGGTTCGATGAGCCTCCAGAATGCCATCAGGTGGTCATAAGAATGGAATCTTTTAAACAAAATACAAAAAAATAACATTGTTGTTAGTCATGGTAGACTAATTTAGTTACACATGATCAATTATCTTAATTTTTACTCTACATTACATTTGTTTTGAAGAAAAGACAATGAAAGGTTGTGTCTACGCATCTGTCCGAGTGCTGTAGGTAGCACAAGTTTGGGCCTGACCATATCATTATGTTAGTCATAAATTACACTACTTTTGCTTTTGATATGTGATGTACACTTGAAGGAAAATACTCTACCTCTTGTAAGGTGGACTTTTAGTGGAGCCCATCTTTTCTTACACTAAAGTACATGACTTGCGCTATTTTTTGTCCATCACTGTTAATATGGTACAAGACATCAGCTTCCTGTAATTCAAAACACCTTAATTATGACTTACCTGGTATAAAATCGGATGTCCTCGTCCGATCCTGCAAAGCGCTTCAATCCAAAACAACTCCGCAGCTGGAGAGCCTGAATTTGTACTGTGAGCTCCTTTACTTTCTGGCGAAGTGTATCGTTTTCCTCAGCAAACTGATCTGGGACCATTGCTGTCGTAGGACTAATACAATAATCATGATCTGGTGCCAGGGTAGCGACCTCCATCTCTTCTTCTGAGTCGATGTCATGGACAGGAGGAGGGCTATCCGCTCTGGGTCTCCGCTCCCACACACTCGCCCTCGGTGCCGGTATTTGAAAATTATTCCAGGAAAAAAAGAGAAGGAATGGCCCCTTTCTTCAACCTTCTCAATTTCCCCAGCTTGCTAACAAAATCGTTCTTCTGGAAATGCCTGCTGCAAACACGACTTGTCTTGCTTGGGGTGAAGTCGTCCTGCCGTACTCTTACCATCCATTCAGCTCTCACCGACACATCCACTGGAAAGCTATGAAAGCTTATAGTACTGTTGTACCTAGACGAATTCGCATACAAGGGTACACAACAATGGAGTGCGGTCTTTTTCACGTGTTGATAGGTTAATCGCCTCTCTTTTACCCGAAATCCGCTCATATTGAAACGTTGTCTATTCAAAACTAGCGCCTCCGGAAAAGCTCCACTGCTACCTCAACACGACCTACAGGAAGTAATCCAGCGTACACTCTACACCAGAGAATAGGCGTGTTCGACTTGAGGCAGATCTGTGCAGATCTGACTTGATGTGATGCATGCTGGGTTGAACACTGGGATGGACGCAATGCTTACTGGTTAGAAATTCTGTCCGACTTCTGTCAGCCGGGGAGGGACTTACCACCGTGACACCATGTCACATGACATTAAAATATCGCGGGAGTCTTAGCCTGCAGACAGATCTTGCAGTTGCCTTCCACGAGCTAAAACACGCCCTCATGACGTCAGTTCAAAGACGTGATAGGGCCATTTGGGAGGAATGTCCTCATGACGATTTTGACGGGAGTCTCATGCTGCTTCCTTATGTTGGAATATACGAAAATAAACAGAAATCGAAGGGATACCTTCTTATACGTGATTTCTGCAACAATGGTAGGCTAGCCTACTGAAAACGTTTGGATATTCTGTTATTTCCTGCTGTTGGTTAAATAGATAGACACACATATAGGGAAAACACTTGATATTGAATTTATGTGCTACAATGCAGACCTGTTAACTGTATGACAACAGTGGTTTATTTAAACTACATCATAAGAATTTATTTCGTCAGTCATCATGCTCATTTTAATGAGTAAGAATAAAAGTTCTGCTGTGTTTATTGCAAACAAAATTCCGCGATATCTCCCGCGATGTCTCCCGTGAGTCACGTCAGGCAGACTGTAGCCTGTCTGTCCGGGATGAGCTGCCCTCTGTTGTAGCTCCTCCCGGCTAGCCTCTGAAGATCACGTTTACGTAGAAAGCCAGACCAAGTCAGACTCAGTCCAAGTCGAACAAGCCTAATGTCTAATTGAGTGTCCCAGTGATGCTACTTCCGTTTGCCTCCATGGGACCTATCTTTCAAAAAACATTTAACGCCAGTCTATTCGCGAAAAAGAAATTATTTTCTGGTCCCGGTTGACTTGTGCCTTGAATTACCCATATGATGTTTGTCAATTTTAAAGACAATTTTTCATGTAAAGACATTTGCAGTTTGTTTCGTAACTATTGAATTACAACATTGTGAAAGATCGTAATTCCAACGACTACAAACCCATCAGTCGCGCTAGTGACGTTAGCTCATTCACAGCCACAGATTGTACAAGCCTACAAGCAACAGGTCTTAATTGGGCTTTCCTTGCCGATGAAAATACCATGAGTCAGAGGATTAAACACATCAGGTAAGTTGTATTCGTCCATAGACTGTACATTATATACTGTTAAGTGACATAGCAGGCAGCAAGATGCAACCGTTAACTAGCATAACAGCTAATCTTATCGTTGAATTAAGTTGGTGACGTACATCGTTCAAGACGAGAGATGCAGTCCACTGAGCGGATTCGCACAAAACCAACATAACTTTTGAAGTCTATCGAACAACAGTACTTTCTTGACGTGAAAAATTATCTTTTAAATTCACACACATCATATGTGAAATTTGTGGCACAATTCAAACTGGATCAAAAAATAATTGTTTCTCTTTGAAAGATAGGTCCCTTGTAGCGGAAGTAAAACGGAAGTCACTGGGACACTCTATAAGGGAAGAACTGCCACTTTCGGAAAACTTCCGGTTCCTGAACTGGTTGCAGTTCCTTCTGTGGTTCCACATGAGGGCGCTCGTCCACGAGTGCAGAATGCATGGAGGTCTATGGAGCTGTACCCTTCAAAATCCACTTTTCTTGGGATATAATTTTTTTTTCAAGTAATTTGAGTATTGCATTCGAAAGGGGAGGCAAAGAAAATACACTTGGTTGAGTACTATATTTTTTAAAGTCACTTAATTGTTCTAAAAAGCCTTTCAAATGTGTCAATGACGTCATTCATTAGCACAATGCTAGCGTGTTATGTGCAACAACGACCCAACCTGTAAGAAATCAAAAGGACATAAGTACTCGTTCATTCAACTTTTGACCTATAACCCATGTTGAAGTTATACAAACTACAATCAAATCTGAAATTTGTCAATGACAATCAGGTGAAAGAGACCAATTTAGCTGTCTAGCTCCATTGACTCCCATTCATTCTGCACTCATGGCGATCGCCCCCAGTGGAACTCTGGTGGAACTGCATCCAAAATTCAGTACAATGGGACTTAATACGGAGTGGCAAGGCTCTCCGTAGACGGGCTCTGCTCTACACACATAAGTTAACCGGAAATTCTATTGTGCACGTAGGCAATTAAGTAGGGATGGACTGGGACAAAAAATTGGCCCTGGCAAATTTGTCCGAAGCGGCCCTCAAATTGGCCTGGCACACCTAATTAAATACAACATCCTTGCATTACCCTTAAATATGCGTATCTTTTGAACTAAGTGTTGTGGAGCACTGAAAGTGGACAAATGTAGGCCTCACTTATTAGCTCTCTGACTTACTGGTGATCAGAGGTAGCCATGAAGCAAATAATCTCTATATTCAAGTATAAAAAGGCCTACAAGCAATTCCATTTCAATAACCTGGCAGCTTCGAAAATCTAAGGCTGAACGTTCATAACATATTCTGTTTAGGTTACTATGTTATAGTAGCTTAGGTTAGTAGACCTAGTTCATAAAACAGAGTAGGCAAACCTTTTCTAAATCGTCATAAGCCGACGACATAGGCTACTGTTGTTTAACTAACCCAACTCCACACGTCGTTCTCTGTTTACAGTAGGCTACATTACGCGTCATTTCACTCAGTGGCCACACGCACAGCAATGGTGGTAGTTCACTGTGATAAACATTAAAATTATAGCCTGACAACCCAGACTAGGCAATGACATATTTGCTGCCGCTAAGGTGCGTCTAGATTTCTAGGCTATTAAAATTAGCTTTGAATTTAATCAAAAAGATGTAGCCTTATAGCCTATGATCTCTCTGTAGACAATAGCCTAATGAAAACTAAAAAGACCTATCTGTCTGTGCCTTGGCTACAGTAGGCCTACAGTACATGCACTCCTATTGAATTTTCAGAACCAAGGAGAGAAATTAGAAAACTGTGTTACAGCTCTGTCTGCTATTTACACCCATTCTTCTTGATACATAATGAATAAATATGAAAATGTATCAAATGTTTATCAGTACATTAGACTACTTTGCAAATTGCTAAACCATATAATAGCCTGTCCCACCATCATCATTGAAATAGCATAATGCTAGAATTTAAATCCAAAAAAAAAAAAAAAGTCCAGCTCAGGTTCAGATGATTAAAGCTTTATAGGCTAGGGAATAGGAAATTATTTTGATAAAATTTGCATGTAGCCTATGTATTCTCTATTGGGTTGTAATCAAAATTAAGTTTTAAGTAAAGTTAACACGTTTTCTGAAAATTTTGTTCCATGTGCCCTTTTTTTAAATTTGAGCCCCTGCCCCTTCAAAGATCTCTGCACGCCCCTGCTGTTATTATATTGTTACTGCTACTACATTGCACATATGTACATGTAGTTCATATTACATACATATGTATTCTGTTCTTATAAGGTAACTGCAAATACACTGCACATATTTATATTCTTGTCCTGCCTATGCACCACCTATCTATACTTTGTACATCACATTGCACTTTTCTGCTCTTTTGCACTTCTGGTTAGACACAAACTGCATTTCGTTGTCTTTGTACTCGTACTCTGCACAATGACAATACAGTTGAATCTAATCTAATCTTATCTAATCTAAGAGCTAAATTATCCACAGGTTGTGGGAGGCATTACTATAATTTATAGCATAAGCCTATCCAGTTACCACTATAGGGCAACTGAAACAACACAAAATAAACAAAATCCTGTTGCTGGCATATCTTACATAGGCAGCGTTGCAGAACTGTTTGTATTTACATAGTTGGTTCAATATGGCAAACAACTCATCTATATTATATTTTACCACGTCTGCTCGTGGACCACTTGGGATAGCTTGCGGACCATCAGTGGTCCCCGGACCACACTTTGAGAAATACGGTTCTACAATCTTTTAGCGTTCTTTATCAAAGAAACCCTTCTGAGATATAGGGCCCAATTTTTGCCCTAGAGCATGGCGGAAAATGGGTTATTTTCTTGGCGCAACATTTAAATTGTCTAAAAATCGCTATTGTACACTACCTAAAATGCATTACACCACTGACCAAGAGAATCCTCGACAGGAATCCATGGCGGATCCGGCCCGCCAAGCACTTTAATCCGGCCCGCCGAGCGTTTAGTTAGGTTATCAGACTGCTCGCTATTTTTTTCCTACGATAGAGACGACGTTAGCTAGCTTTACTGCAAACTGCTTTTCACTTTTCTTAGAGAACGTTTACGATGTCAATGTCAAAAGATGATACATAGAGATGATATCTCCTTTACAGCAGATCTAACTTGAACGTTATGCCACTCCATTTAATTGGGAACGCGTCTGAGCACTCAAGAGCGGGCGAGAGAGTGGCAGGTTCCGGCTGGCTTATCATTGTTGATAATTGATATTTCCTTCTTATAAGAAACTTTTCAAAGGAAATCATGAAAGCAACAGTAGTTCCCACTACTGACCATTTAACTGTCAGAGGGCACAGCCGGCAAAGCACCACTACTGTAGCCATTTGAAGCAATTCATATTTTGAAACAAACAAAATTACTTTTGATACTAAATGATAGGCTATAAAAAACATATTTTTGGGGTGTGTTGTTATTTCATTAAAAGGAAAAAACTAAAAAAATACACAAAAAATGATAAAACAAAAAATGCGGTTACTTAACACTTAAATGGATGGAGGGCTCAGCCCTGGCGTGTCAATGCATACATCAAATTTTACCCATCAAGATATTAAGGAAGTGGTTCACCACTACCAACTCGAAATACACTTTTTGGTTACAGGTCATGTAGTACACAGACACTGTGCTGTACCACGCTCAGTCCCTCAGCTTAGACTGAACTTGAAGAAAAACCTGCAACTGATTCGGGTGGCGATCGTTTAGGGCTCCACCTGAACCCCCTCACAAAGAGGGCCACTCTTACCCGTAAAGGGTAGCAAGTATTCTGGGAGTCCTACATGCTATTTTCCTCGGCGAGCATTAGATTTGATTTGCTTTTAGAGAATCTGGGGGATGATGTGCAGTTGGGTTAGCCCCTTGAGCCGTGGATCTGCCCAAGGTTTCTTCCTTGGTAAGGGAGTTTTTCCTTGCCCCTGTTGCTCTTGGGTGCTCCTTGTTGGTGCCCCCCACCCAATCCTAATCCTCCCCCACCTTTTTTTATGCAGCCCTTGCCACTTAATCTACTAAGCCCATTAATGCACAAATAGGCTGACACCAGACATAATTTCACTGCATTTCTTACTTCCAGTAACTATATGCATGTGACAATAAACTTCCTTGTATCCTTGTATCCTTGTATCCTTGTATGATCTCTGCAGCAGTGATAGTGTTCCCACATCTCTTCAGAGCCAGATCTCTGCAGCTCTGTCTGACTGCCTCAAACCTGCATCCATGGGAAAAACGGGCATATTAAGATTCAACATGTGATGTCTGCAAGCTCTGCCCCCATGACTGGGTAGCAGGATGCATGTACAAGAGCTTTCCTTGGGCAGTGTAGAACACTTGTGTCAATAGATACCTCCCAGACAGGCTGGGGAGCAAGCTTTGTGCGGACGGACGGCTCTGCTGCTATGTACCATATCGACCACAAAGGGAGACTAAAAGGCTTAGCTTGGCCTCTAAGTTACATAGAAACCTCTGCTTTGGAAATTTCCAAGCAGTTTATGTGCCAGAAGCTCTGCATCTCGAATTCCAGTCAAGCTGTCATCTGGCCTGGCTCTCCTCAGCCAGAGTTAAAGGAGAAGTTCGGTGTGATATTGACCTAAAGTGTGTTGAAACATGATACCGAGTATGAATTTTTGTCTTATAGCTCATCTCGACTTGTCCCCTGCACTCCGAAATTTGATGCTAGTTAGCCGATGCTACCAACAGGTTTTCAATGGGGGTGCCTCGGGCATCGGGGTAGCCATGCAAATAAATCACTGTTTTACACCATTTACGAGGCTCAAAGTAGCTCCACTCTTCATTTGTAGACTTCTGAGGGTCCTGACATTTAAAACGAGACATTGAGAACTTTGAAAAAGCACTGGTAGTTTGTTTACAAGATGATGTATACAGACAGTACCTTCAGGAAGTTTACCGTTCGCCGCCATCTTGAATTTAGTCACGATAAGTCGAGCAACGAGTACGAACGTACGTAGCAGCAACTGGAATCTATGCATTTCCACAGAATTATTTTTGTGTTATACAGTATTTGGGGGGGAAACATTGCATTTTCAGAAATAGCCGTGTCCCACCAATCAGATGATGTTGGCTGAAGTGGCCCCCAGCTCATTTGAGTTTGAGACCCCTGCTGTATAGGCTACTGTTGAAGCTTCCACATTGGTGTTATTGTTGCACAATTGGCACTACCTGCATCCACCTGGAGCAATTTCAACATGCAGGCTATTTCGATTAATTTTGATGCGCTCTGAGCCAAAATGGGAGGGGTGGAGCCCGACAAGAACTGTTATTGGATCAGTCCAGTGTCATTATGGAAAATTAATCAATGGGCCGCTGACTGTCCTTGCTTTGGGCCGATCGTTGACCAAACAAATTAAATTAGGCTACAGTCTATCGCCCCACCGGGAAAACGACCGGTATGCCATTATATCAGTAATGTTCATGTATGCACTTTTGTCATGATTTATGAATAATGCCTATTGTGAATTGTGTTGCGATGGTTTGTCATTGTAAAAAATGGGTCACTGGGAAAAAAGTTTGGAAAACACTGTTGTAGTGTAACGGTGCGGCTGCCTGTTATGGCTACAGTTCATTTCACACAGAACGGACAATGTGATTTACAAACACACGTTATTTGCACACACAAACACGAACGGCATCCAACATGGTTGTAACGGCAACTGTAAAACGCAAACGGAAACGTAACGATATTAGTTAACCCTCTAGGCGCCACGGTCGACTTTAGTCGACAAGATGCGGTACTGAATAAAACGGCCGATTTAGTCAAATAGGGTGTCGAAAAAAGGGCAGGCTTTAAACAAAACTTTCTAGCTACAGCGCATTGAATCAGTGCGTGAAATACCAGAGCTAGTGTGCGTGTGAGCCACTTTGTCAGAGCGATATTGTCAACGTCAGCGAGTATTTGCATTAGATTATCGCCTAATGGCATCAAAAAAGTTTACCGAAATGAAGTGTTGGGTCTTCTATTCAGCGGACCCTGATTCTGAAGGGGAATATCTGCCTTCAGAAAATGGCGGTGATTCGTTTAGTGAGGCTTCAGATCGTCCCTGCCTTGCAATGATGCAGCTGGACAAAGTGAGAGTTTACTCCATAGTTTAGCTTACACCAAGCACAAACGTTGAATCGTTTGCCCAATGTCACTGGTGGGAATAATGTTTCACGGGTTCGGTGTTCATCGGGAAGTTAGCAGGGTGTTAGTGGTGTGGCTTAACGAGGCTGGAGGTAGCCTAATGTCCATAGCGCTAGCTTCTGTCTTCTGAGCGTGTGCCTCTCCGCTTGTCGCGGCGACAGTAACGCGTGGTGGAGCCTTTGTCTAATGCCACTGGGTATGTTAGACGAGGTCGAAGTGCTCATAGGACAGTTAGGCTTTACACATAGCCAAGGCTACCGTCGGTGTATTTTAATAGTAGCCTAGTCTAATAAGCTACACCAGCTTGCCTTTAAGAGGGGAAATTCAATTGTATAGCCTATAACATTAGCTGAGTCACATATTTGGCCATATGGTGTTTATCATAGGCTACATCACGAAACCAAATGTAACATCTGCATTTTTGTAACAAAGGCGAACACTTTAACAGGGGGAATTAATTGGGCGGGCATGAATCATTGTGCTGAACGGTATTTGTCAATGAGCAGAAACACACACGACATTCAAACTATTGATAAGATGTACTGGTCTGTATCTATAGGCTAACATTGGACAAATAAATGACACTGACTCGCCATATCCTGACTCAGGAAAAAAAAACATTTTCTTGCTTTGCCGCAAACTCAGCAATGAAATCATAGGCCAGTTTGCAGGTAGCCTAACGTCTTTTTCATAGAAGGGAGAGCCCAGTCTCTCCTGTGACATGGAGGTGCGCAAATAGTTTTTAATAGCCTGTTCAACTTCGAAAAGCTTCGTTCACCCGATGCCAGTCACTGATCGCAATTTCAAAGTTCGGAAAGCTTCATCTTTTTAAGTTTTAAGTGCAGTGGCCCCTATCTGCCCCCTTTGGAATTATATCTCGAGCCTATTATAAGGTCCAGTGCGTTATGTCCTGGGATTCGGATGTGCTCAAAAAGAAAAGACAAAACACTTTTTTATAGATGGTTATGAGGAGCAATGTGAGAGAGAAATTTGATGATCATTGATCGTTGTTTTGGGACGTTAAGCCTTTTCCATAGGCGTCAGTGAAGGAGATTAGACAGTGAATTAGCTAAATCATTTGTCCAGCTGTTTAAAAAAATTTTCGTGCTACATTCAAACGCAAAAGGTGCTTTGATATATTTCTCGTTTGAACGTCGGCAAGCAGGCATGCTTTGGTTGCAATGAATGAGGATAATTGCTTTTTTTATGACTCGCTCCAGTCTCAACAGCACGTACTTTTTCCACACGCTAAGTTCTACAGTAACACACATAGGCCTATCCTTGTGTCCTTGTGATGTGTGTGTTTTTGTCAGCTAAGAAAAAAACATCAACAAAAACAACAAAAAGAAAACAAATACTAACATTGTCTCTTGTCTTGTCTCGTCATCTCACTCCTGATCTATGCCTTGCCGTGGCAAGTGAGCTTTTGAACTAAACAGGTCTTGTCTACTTGTGTTTGTGTGTCATCTGAATAATATATATGTGCCCCATACATGGAATCAGAGTGCCTACTGTATGTAGTAAATGGAAAATCTCTACAGCAAAAGGCGCCTACCGCTACATGCATTTGGTTTGTTTCTGCCATTTATTAGTAATGATTTACATAGTTTGTTTACTACTTAGTATTTACCTGAGCATTCAGTATTGTGCAATATAGCATACAGAAGGTGAGGGATATTTTGGGGGGAAAGAAGTGGTGCATTTTATCATTCAAACATGCGACTTTTCATGAAAATTCAATAATCCAAGATGGCCGCCACCATATGACGTCATAATATGCAAATTAGATATAAACATTTAATCCCTACATAAACTTTGGGTCATCCTTAATATTTCTATAATTTACAGAAAGTCTCTATCTCTTATCACTTTTAAGATATAGCCTTTTGAAATGAAGATGTCAAAAACATTTCGAAAAAAAACCTCTGGCGCCTAAAGGGCTAAGAGCCTCACTTTCAGGGTGGCCGACAAGGTTGAAGAAACACGGACATTTAGCAAATACTTCATTATAACGGACAATAGCAAAACTCACCGAGTTGCATGTTTAATTCCTGGTCTGTGGCCGACGCAAAGACCCGATGGAAAGTCGAAAGGACCCTTTTAAGTTTGTGGAGTGTGACGTTGTGGACGAGCGGAGGTCAAGTTTAAGTATAAGTATAAGTATATATACTCTTTTGATCCCGTGAGGGAAATTTGGTCTCTGCATTTATCCCAATCCGTGAATTAGTGAAACACACTCGGCACACAGTGAACACACAGTGAGGTGAAGCACACACTAATCCCGGCGCAGTGAGCTGCCTGCAACAACAGCGGCGCTCGGGGAGCAGTGAGGGGTTAGGTGCCTTGCTCAAGGGCACTTCAGCCGTGCCTACTTGTCGGGTTCGAACCGGCAACCTTCCGGTTACAAGTCCAAAGCGCTAACCCGTAGGCTACGGCTGCCCCCAAGTTTACGGGACGAGAGGGGTGTTTGGGGGCTTTCTGTAATTTATGCTATGTATTGTGTTTGATTTAAAACTATTGTTTTGGTTTTTCTTTTTTTCTCCCGATTTCTCCTGACTGGCATGTCACATATAGGCAAAACTGGTGGCAGATCATTGTAGCCTATGTGACATTGATGCTGAGAGAGGCCGTAAGCTCTCTGCAACATGAATTTAGGGAGGTAATGGCTCAATCACAAGAAGTCAGTCTGCAAGAGGCACATCCGCTTAAAAAAACATTAAATAAACATTTACAAAATAAAACATTTTCCCCATTATTTCCCAAAAAACTTGAAAGGGTCTTGATCGAATTTTCCGGAAAACCCGTATCTGGGGATTAATCCCTACAACTCTGTAGTTATGTAGGCTAATGGTACTGTATTAATGCTAACATTACTGTAAGTGCTAGCCACTGACATTATTAAATTTATATTGAGTTTTTGGGAAAATGTCGGTAACACTTTACTTGACAGTATCAACATAAGAGTGACATGACACTGTCATGACACATGAAACCTAACCCTAATCCTAACCTCTAACCCTAATCCTATAACCCCAACCCTAACTCTAAACCTAACCCTAATCCTAACCCTAACTTGTTATGACAAAAACCGAATGTCTTATGCAGCCCTTGCCACTTAATCTACTAAACCCCTCTTCTACTACACTTTTTACCCCCCCCTCATAAATGCACAAATAGGCTGACACCAGACTTAATTTCACTGCATTTCTTACTTCCAGTAACTATATGCATGTGACAATAAACTTCCTTGTATCCTTATAACAGAAGCGTTATGTCATAAACATTTATGACTTGTTTATGACGCGTTCATGACGGTGTCATGTCACTCTTATGTCGACACTGTCAAGTAAAGTGTAACCAAAATGTCTAAATGCCATTTGTTTTAATCTGTTTAGGTTAAGGTACCCAATTTATTTTAACTGTATTTAACCTGTAAGAGGTTTATTACAGTATGTTTGAAGGAACACTTTGCTTGACGGGTGAGTTCATAACACATTCATAGCAGCGGTCATAAACTGCACATAAAGCATTCATGACTGTTTCATGAGACATGACTCAACATTCATACCAAACCTTTCATGAATGTGGAAGACAGAACGACGACAACTTGTCAAAATAAAAGCAAGTATCACAAAGCAGCATTGCCGTTTTTGTTCCAAACCTCTTACCTGATCACGTCACATCAGAGTGAATGGGTCAAGCATATATTTTATATTTCATAAAAATGTATTTGTTTTATGATGTAACCTTTGCAGATGATTTCTCATCTTTTGCTACTGGGAATGTCCAACCATTCCAGGTTACACAAATATGGGTCAGCTGAATGTAGGCTAGTTTACCACCCAGTGTTAAACTCAGTGATTACGAATACTTCACAACTTGTATAATAAAGTGACATTTGATGTAGACTTCATAAGATATTCATGAAATATTTACAAAGGCTGGAGAGATTAAATCAATGGTATCCAGGTTACACAAATAAAAGTTGTCGTCGTTCTGTCTTCCACATTCATGAAAGGTTTGTTATGAATGTTGAGTCATGTCTCATGAAACAGTCATGAATGCTTTATGTGCAGTTTATGACAGCTGCTATGAATGTGTTATGAACTCACCCGTCAAGTAAAGTGTTACTAGTGCTGGGCGGTATGACCAAAAATGTATATCATGGTATTTTTCAAAATTCTTACGGTTTCACGGTATATGACGGTATTTTTTTCCATGCATAATCAGATGTTCACAGCATTTTCTACAAGTTGGGAGAGGAATTGCTGCATTGAGTAAGGATGGTCTATTTTACGGTCATGATGTAGAATAACTCCACACTGACTAGTGGTAATGCAGTTTTGCATGGCCCCAGAAAATGATGCTGTTTACAAAGAGCCACTCATGATTCTAATGAAGAATCTAATCAGAATGCAAAGACAATTGCAGTCAAAATACAGAACTTTTACTGTGCAAATTTCACAAACATTTTGTATAAAACCAATACAAAAAGTAGTGCAACTTGCAATAATTATACTTTTTTGAAAATTATACAATTTAAAATAAAACCTCTCTGCTAATATGCTTACTCTGTCAAATAGGCCTATCAGAAACATGCCTTATTGTTATTGTGTGGTTTACATGACGTTAGTGGTAGGCTAACGTTAACTTCATGTGGATGTGGATGTCTTGTTAGCCTACCATGAGCTTCGGTTCGGTTCGCTAGGCAAAACATTAAGAAAAAAGTTCATTTTGGTTCACTGATGACAGTCAGGATCATTTCTAACTAGCCAGCTAGTATTGCTCAGTGCATGTCTATAACATGCTTTACTTGCTACCTGGATAATTTCAGCAAATATTCTTAAGTGTTCGGTGGGTTGCTAACTAACATCACCTACTAGCCAGCTAGTTACAGCTGTTAAACAATCTCAATAGAATTTTTGTGACGGTAAATCCAGAAAGGGTTAAAGCGGAGCTAGTAATCAAGGATCTTTGGTAAATCCCTTTCAATGCAGTATCCCTTAACGTTTTTTCTTAACTAAAGAAACAATTTAAGGTATTCTGTGCAACACCCTTAAATAAACCCCTTACCTAAGGAGAAATTAAGCCTTAAGGGTCATACTTCAGGGGAAAAACTTAAGGTGTTTTGTGTTTACCCTCACTATGCCTCGCATTGGCACCATGCGTGCGTGTGAAGAAAGTCCTGTCTGAAACACTGTCACGCGGCGCAGCGTTCCAAGCGTTGTGTAATCAAATACACCGGTATGGCGGTATATTAAAAATTCATATCATAACGAAAATATACACCGGTATACGGTGTGAACCGGTATGTTCTGTTGCTTGAGATTAGATTTAGAGAGATGGAATACACTTCCTATTTCTTGGCTTGGCTTGCCCGTGTGGCTGTTTTAAAGATGAATATTCTCACTAGACTGCTTTATCTCATTCAGATGATTCCAGTTATCTTTCCACATTAAACCATTAATATTTGAATGGGTGGTACAGCTCCTTTATACAGCTCCTTTATATAGGCTCTCATCCTCAGAGGGTGGACTTGACCTCCCTGACATTCGAAAATACCAACTTGGTGCACACTTCTACTGGATGCATAAATACCCTACATCCCTATGGTTAGACATAGAGGGCTCCATGTCCAAGGTGCCTCTTGTTAACTTGCTGTTTATAAGGAAACCAAAATCTTTAATTAATATATGCCAACATCCTTTACAGTTTGTACTGTTAAGGCATGGCATATTGTTAGAAAATTAGAGGGTAAAAGTAAATTTACATCCATCTTTACACCAATATGTGACAACTCTGATTTAATGGATGTCCTTCAGTCAGTTGTCTGAGAGATATGATATTCAGAAAAAAAAGAGTTGGGTTACACTTTACTTGACAGTGTCGACATAAGAGTGACATGATACTGTCATGAACGTGTCATAAACAAGTCATAAACGTTTATGACATAACGCTTCTGTTATTAAGTGACATTCGGTTTTTGTCATAACAAGTTAGGGTTAGGATTTAGGGTTAGGTTTAGAGTTATGGTTAGAGTTTAGGATTAGGGTTAGGTTTCATGTGTCATGACAGTGTCATGTCACTCTTATGTCGATACTGTCAAGTCAAGTGTTACCAAAGAGTTTTACCGTTATCTACAAATAAAAGACTTCATGTATAACTAGAAAATGTAATTTCGAGGAAATTACCAGTGCATGAAAATGCAAAACTGTATATTAACATAAAATACAAAACAAACTATTTGGAAACAGTTGTGGGCAGAGGAAACAGTTGGCTGGAGTCATAGTTGATAACAACTGACAGTTGAAATGGCTGAACAGTTGAGTAGTTCAAATAATTAAATTATTTAATAGTGAATTATTGTAGTGAGGACATTTATTTTGAAACAGTTGTGGGCAGAGGAAATAGTTCAACAGAATCTGTAGTCTTAAGAGAGCCAGATTGTATGCTTAAAGCCTGAGATAGATAGTTTAAAAGTTGAATGGTGAATAGTTTGAAGAGGATGAATGGATAGAAAGTTGGATGGAATGTGCCTTATATCCTTGTAGAATGGAGAGACACAGAGAGAGTTGGCCTAGTTGAGCAGAAAGCAGTTGATACAGGTGCAATCAGTTTAACTGGCCCTTTGATGGGTCCTAGTTAAGCAGCTGGAAGTTGATACAGGTGCAAATCAAGTTAATTAGCCCATTGTGATGTCATAGTGCCAATGCAAAGTCTATGGGGAAAAATAAGCTTGTTTTTTTATTAATATCTCAAAAAGTCTAAAGTTTACAAAAGTGAAAAATACATTCCCTAAGTGTCCTTTTCAAGACCTACGTTACGTAAGGGATAATGTATTGTCCGCCGGTAATTATCAGAAAATAACTCCCGACAGGGAGAACAGAACCCTGACGCGCAGCGGAGGGGTTTTGCTTCGACCTGAAGGGACTTATTTTCTGATAATTACCGGCGGACAATACATTATCCCGCTTATTACACGACTACTTGCCAAAACGAGAAAAGAAACCTAACACAATGAATCTTTAAAAATGATTTTGCTACCGTTTAGGTGTCTTCCGCTGACAAAATAAATAGTTAAGCCACACAGATAGAACTTGACAGTTTCAGGTGTTAGCGTGTGGCAACGTCTTACTAGCTTACTTTCCCTTTCAATGAAATTCCATTGCAATAAGCGAACGGAATTCTTGCGGAGGGATATGAAAGACGTTGCCATTGACAGCGGTGATTATATTTTTTGCCGGTGATTTATATAAATTTAACATAGGCCCGAACGTTGGGAAGGCCCATTCATGTGAATGGAACTTTCTGCAGCACTCTGAAGAGCCGTGTAATAAAAAGTTTGAACGAAGTTTCTACGTTAAACGGTTAAAGCTGAATTAGACGCAGAAATTTGGTGGGAAGAATAAGAAGAAGAAGAAGAAGACTTCGGATAACAGAACAGTGCATTTCCATGCACTGTAATAATATTATACATGAAGTATTTTATTTGTAGATAACGGTAAAACTCTTTGGGTATGGGTATGGACTATTGTTTCACTGTAGTGCATGTTTCTGTAACATTGTGGACATATTAATGGTGTATATTTTAATTCTTTGCTCATGTTAGGCTTTTGATAATTATATATTTGACAATAATAATTATGTATATATTGTGTAGATATATTTGAGGGATGTGAACTATTCAGTTGTCTTAAATGGGTATTTATGGGAATATTGGATATTGGCATTTAAAAAATTATGACTTTAAGAACAACTGGTCATGTGACTAGAAGGCACACCTGAAAGCTCAGACTATACCTAAGTGAACCTGAGGATGCTGTATGCGAAGTGCGTTGTTCGCACTTTGTTGAATAAAATAGAGTAAAGTCAATAGTGTGCGGTAGGATGTTGTTATTATTGCTATCGGAGATTAATAGGATTTTATCTAAGAATCTGCTATGTGAACCACAATGCATGTTGCTTGGAATATCAATTGACTTTATTGTTGATAAATATGAACAGAAACTGTACAAAATGTTAACTTTCTGTGCTAGAAAATAAATGTATTGTCTTGAACTGTATAACAGATAGAGCTCCCTCTAGAGTAAAGTGGCATAATGTTGTAGAATATGTATCTCTTGACTACTTGACATGTGTGCTACATGATAAAGACATCTTTCATAGAATATGGGAGCCTTTTATGTCATACATAGGACTGAATATTGCAACCATATTTACACAAGGATTTACATAAGATTGGAATGTGTGGGGTGTGTAACTTTTTGTGTCTATATAATTTCTAGGTCACCTGTTGGGGAAAAAAATATTATTTTTTTTCGCTGTTTGTTATTAAATCTGTAAGCTGTTAAAATCAATAAACATATTGTTTTAAAACAAATGAAAGTAAACTAAGTGTAAGACGTTGTTTTGTCATTCCCTACGAGTTCAAATACTAGGTGAGTGCATCTATGCATTTGGGGTATACTCTGCTCGTCACACACACGTTTTAGCAAAGCAGGCTTTAGTCAGTGCGCTCACTCGTTATCAAAATACATGCTGTTTCATTTTGCGCTCCTTGCTCTTAAAGGGAATGCCAGATTCTCATTGGTTTAATGGATGTTACGCTCAAAACACACCCTTGACTAATTAAGAAACATTAGAACAACCCTTCTGAACTACTGTACATGCCTGGTGCAGAGACCATTTTCACCGATGTCAAGATAGCAAATTTCAATCCAACGCCTTAAATTACCATGCGCATCACACTTCTGACTTTGCACTTAGATTGTTAAAATAGAGCCCTATATCTTTGTAATAACAAACATCTGTCTAATAAGTTCCCTAGAATATGTAAAGCCAGGACATGTACTGAGAGGTTTTGCAATAACTGGATTGCCATACAGAGAGATGGTAACAGGCATGCAAAGGTTGTATAATAAAAAAGGCAGAGCTTATCACTGTCATACCTCTCTTTTCTCTTTCATCTGAGCTCTGCACATTTGAACTTTGTGACAAGAAAATTGAGTGAAGTCATCAGGGGTGGGTAGTAACGTATTATAAGTAAAGCATATGAGTAAAAAAAGTATTTTTTTCCAGGAACGGCATCTTTCCATATTCCTTTTTCAAAACTGTACTTCTACTCTTACTCAAATTTTTAAGCCAGTAATCTACTCTTTACTCCTTTACTCCGCTACATTTTTAATTGCCTTTCGTTAGGTGAACAAGTTTATTATCGTCCTGTCAGCTACTGCATCTTCTGGTGAGACTGCCAGAGTTGCAACGAGACGATAGGATGACAAGAGACATTCACCTATATTCATTTCTGGCCAGGACAAGATTAGATTAGATTAGATTAGATTAGATTAGATTTAACTTTATTGTCATTGTGCAGAGTACAAGTACAGAGACAACGAAATGCAGTTTGTGTCTAACCAGAAGTGCAAAAAAGCAGAAAAAGTGCATTGTGATATACAAAGTAGGTAGTGCATAGACAGGACAAAATATATAGTGCAGTGTAAACAGTATACAGTTGTTTTCAGAAAGTGGCTTAGAGTGGTATAAATTAAATATAAGTATGTGCAGTGTATTAGCACTAACCTTAAAAGAGCAGAATGAATATGGCTATATTGTATGAAAAACATGTACAGATATGTGCAATGTGGTGGCAGTACCATTATAGTAGTAGTAAGAACAATATAGATACAGTATGCAGTGTATTAACAGAATATATTACAAAAAACTGAATAATATGGATATTTAGTATAAACCATATAAACAGATATGTACAGTATGTACAGCTATGTGCAGTGTGGTAACAGTACCATTGTGCAGAGACAGTACATTATAATAGTATTAACTAGATGTACCGCATAGCGGTACAAAATATGACCGCCGCTCACTCCTGGACATCCGTTCCGCGAAAATAAATCACACTTCAATTTGTCTCCATATTTTACTCCATCCCCCACTCTTGAAACTTTTGTGTATGCTTGTTTGGCATGCCTGAATGTGTGTGTGCGGCTGCACAGAAAGTAGCCTACTGGTGCTGAAAAGGTGAATAGATTGTAGAATAGCCAAAGAAGATGTAGCATTGTTATAAAACCTTTAAAATCTCTAAACAATCACAAGTAGGGCAGTTCATCACAGTTCATCCATTGCAACTGGATTGATGAAAGGTCACTTACACCTGTAGGCTACATTGTATTTGGGAAAAGCAAAAGGTATCAGCATAATGTTATTTATTTATTTATTTATTTATTTATTTATTTTTATGTATTTATAAACAAAAACATCTCTGTCAGTTCCATGCCGTTTTCAACAGCTATCAAAAACAAAGGTCATTTTTGGATGGATGGATTTTTTGTGAATGTTTCTGCTTCTACATAAGATTTTAGTCATCTTTAGTTCATGTAATACTTTATTGTCAATGCACAAATTAAGTAACAGTAGTCTGAAACGTTATTGTTAATGCACAAATTAAGTAACAGTAGCCTAGTCTGAAACGAAATGCTGTTTTACATCTAACCAGTGGTGCAAAATCTTTTAAGAAATCAAAAAATAAATAGCGGGCAGATCAGGCTGGGTTCACCCAGCCTAGTCCATAGGCACCCGATATTGTTTAATTTTCCGATTGAGATATACACGCTCTGGCTATTCTAAATGCAAAAATGCATCAGGGAGTTATGACAAAACGGTAACTAACAAACTAGATCCTAATAGAAAGCTGTTAGCTTCCCTAAGCTACAGGTAGGATTATAAGGTAGGCCTATTTACAACATAAATTGTCAATAGGCTATGCTGGCGACACAAATAAAATCTCCTTTGGAAACCAATGGTTTATGCCTTACAGTATCAAGCGGACTTAAACTGTCATATCGTGGCGAAAGGTTTTAATAACATTCACGCAGCTCTATGAGTCAAGGAAAGCGTGAATGAAGTAGCCACTTCTAAATGGGACCCACTACACAGTAGCTTAAGGTGTGTTGCAAAAGCAGCCATAATGAAATGAAGGTGTCATTGTTTGGATACTTCACACACACGTGCTTTTTAATTTCACAGACTACAACTACCAAGCTGTAATCAAAGCACATCGATTCCCCTCTCACACCCTGCACGCACTTAAAACAAAATAAACATGCGTCTCAGTCTCACGCATGTATAGGCAAAACTGTACCAGACCGGTGTAACGTTGGTAAATCTTCCATTGCACAGAATGATTTTGTAGCACGTGCAATAAATGACAGTCGAAAGATACAAACAGTGCTGCTATCAATTTGCTTGGTATAACCGCATTTATAGTTTTCTACAAATGCAATCAATCAAATGCCTCCATCACTCAACCAACGCTTGGTAACATTACCTAGGTCCTTATTGATATTACAAGATTAACGTTACCTGCAGTAAAACCAATCATGTCCGATAAACATCCTCAGATTTATTTCGGCTTCAAGAAGAAATGGGAATTACACTTCATGTGAACATTGTCCTATCCTTATTAGATGTTAAGCTGCGGTAAATTACAGTCCTTGTAGGAAGCGTCCATTGTTTTTCCAACCCACTTTTAACTTCCAACAAAATTATGTCTCACTGCAACGATCGCCATCTAGTGGACAAACGACTACTTCTCGCCAATACTGAAAATGCAGCCATGATGATGATGATGATGAATATTTATTTTGGCTTTCTTTTAATCCTACTGAATTTGTAATTATGTATAGGCCGTTCTAATACCGATAGTATGTGGGTGCCTGTGTGTGTGCATGTGTATATGTGTGCACCGCCATTTACAGGCCAATGAGTGTACAGTCACTAAATGTACACATAACCTAATTTTTTAGACCCCCATGGATGAAATTCTACTTAAACTTGGCATACCCCCAAAGAATGCCAGGTCAATCATACACATAACATTTGGTGCAGTTCTGAACATCTTAACTGAAGATAGGGCGATTAAAGCAGAATAATATTGCATTTTCATTTTTACGGGGGTGGGGGGTGCAAATCACAAATGAGTGATTATGAGCCAGGTTGATGTGGGCCCTTGAGACCAACATACCATAAAAGATTCTTCATCCTCAGTGCCACGGTTCAGGTAGTAATTTAGGAAAAACTGTTTTTTTTTTTTCGGGGGCTGGGGGTGGTCCCCGGGGGCTAAATTAAATTTTTCCGTAAAAGTCTAGTGGGGCTACATACCCACCAAATTTCATGTACCCCGTGGTTCGGGTGTCCCGGGTATCAATGACCAAAAATTCAGGGAGTAGATGACGGGGAAAATTCTTGAATTGTGTGCATGTGCGTGTACAAATTTATGTTTATGTGTGTGGGTGTGTGTGTGTGTGTGTGTGTATGTGCGTGCTTGTGTGTTTGCCTGCGTGTGTGTGTTTGTGCATGTGCATGCATGCATACATATGTCTACTGTGTGAGTATGTGTCATACATTATGATTACTGTAAATGTATGTGTGTGTGTGTATCTGTTTATGCACATGTGTGCACATGGAATGGGTTAACATGACCCCTGGAGGCAAACATAATGGAAAAAAATTGGTCATCCTAGGCCCTACAGTTCTCAAGATATTCACAGAGAACTGTGTCTGCCCTACCCTCCTTTCGGGGGTCCAGTCCGGGGCTACAGATCAAAAACGAAGAATGACGGTTCCATGCTATCCATGTGGGGTACATGCCCACCAAGTTTTGTGTACCCGGTCTTTCAGTGTCCCGAATCCTTGTTGGTGTATCGTCACTAAATGTACACATAAATTATTTTATTGTAAGGCCCCCATGAAAGTACACAAAACTTGGCATGCATTAGGAGGGTGTCATAATGATCCTACACTTTTAATTTCGTGCAGTTTTGACCTTGTCAGCCAGAGATATTGTGATGAAAACACCTAATTTTTGCTTTTAATTTTTTAACTAGGTGGCGCTATACATGAAATAAGTGGTAATGGGATGGGTTGACATGCCCCCTTAAGACCAACATACATAAAAAGGTGGACCTCCTAGGCCCTACGGTTCTCGAGATATTCACAGAAAACTGTCTCCGCCACCTACAGGCCAGTTGGTGTATAGTAACATAAATTAATTTATTGTGTGGCCCCATGAACGAATTCCACAAAACTTGGCGTGCATACAGAGGGTGTCATAATGATCCTAAACTTCCAATTTCGTGCAGTTTTGACTATGTTAGGTCACAGATACCTTCAATTACAACACCTCATTTTTACTTTTTTGTGTTTAACTAGGTGGCTATACATAAAATGAGTGGTTATGGAATGGGTTGACATGGCCCCTTGAGATCAACATACAAAAAAAAAAATGGTCCTCCTAAACCCTACGGTTTTCGAGATATTCACAGAAAACTGTGTCTGCCCTACCCTCCTTTCGGGGGTCCAGTCCAGCCGGGGCTACAGATCAAAACGAAAAACGATGGTTCCATGCTATCCATGTGGGGTTACATGCCCACCAAGTTTCGTGTACCCGGTCTTTCAGTGTCCCGGGAATCATTGACGGAAATTTGGGCATGCGCGAAAAAAAAAAAAAAAAAAGAAATCTGACTAAACCTATATGACTGCCCGGCTTAAATGGCGGTCATAATAATAAGTGTATGTGCAGGATGAAGAGCAGTAGAATACAGCTATGTTTAAGTGTAATTACAGTATGTACATTTGTAAATAAATAGACACTATGGATGGGATAGGGTAGTGCAGTTGTGGGGGTGGGGGGGGGGTCCGCCTTCTTGTTGTCCCTGAGCTTAATTCGTTGGATGTCACTAGGATGCAGAGCTAGAGTTTAGTAGGGTGACAGCCGGAGGGAAGAAGCTTCCTCTGAACCTGCTGGTTCGGGTGCGGAGAGACCTGTAACGCCTCTGTGTCTGTGGTTGGGGTGAGAACAGTCTTTGATGATGCTGCGTGCCTTACGGAAGCATCGCTTGCTCTGGACGGCCTCGATGGAGGGGATTGAGGAACTGGTGATGCGTTGGGCAGTTTTCACCACCCTCTATAGTGCTTTCCGGTCATGGGCAGAGCAGTTGCCATACTAAACTGTGACACAGTTGGTGAGGATGCTCTCGATGGTGCAGCGGTAGAAGTTCACCAGGATCTGAGGAGACAGATGGACCTTCTTTAGTCTCCTCAGAAAGAAGAGACGCTGGTGAGCCTTTTTGATCAGGGTAGAGGTGTTGAGGGTCCAAGAGAGGTCCTCAGAGATGTGGACACCCAGAAACTTGAAACTGGTGACATGCTCCACCTCAGTCCCGTTGATGAGAATGGGTGTGTGTGTGCCAGCTTTGGACTGGTAAAGGAAAGCAGGCCTACAATTTCATTCACAAGCAAAGCAAATGCACTGGAAATTGAGGACACCTAGCAAAAACATAGCATTCGTTTATGTAGCCTCAATGTTGTCAGTGCAGGACATGACAGAGACGGTCAGCTGAGAAAAAAAGATAACCTAGCCTACTCTGTCGCTCTGTCCGAGTGGACATGCCTAGGCTATATGTAACCTAAATATAGGTCTACCCATAATATAGCAATTATGCAAAGCGGGGAGTAAAGGGAGTAAAACAATTATAACATAAACCAGATGACAAATCTTAATATTCATTTTATTGTCTTTTATTGTTTTTTCCTATTTTAGTCAACTATTTTCATTGGAGTATGAGAGCTTTGCCTCCCCTGACCACACACCCCTGCAATTACAGACTAACACTGAAACATGCTTGATGTTGATGTTGGTAAAACATCCAAGGTGAAAATTGGAAAATTAGCCTAACCCTTGGTGGGATTTATGTGGGAGAAATCAGAGGGGAAAAAACTTTCCATTAACCTAAATATGGTTTCCAAGATATTAGTAAATATGCAACTGTGAAAATCAATAAAATCAATAGTTTTGTGTTTCAGTACATAAATTTAAATAATATGGATCCAGTTCCAGTAGCTTTTCTGCTTGGAACTCTATACAAAACCATGTTTATGTAGTGATAACATTATAATGATAACAATGATCAGAACCAAACCAATCTCAGTCAGGGCGTTTTTCGACCAGCGAAAAATGTGTTCTGGAACCGTTAGGTTCAGAATGTTTGGAATCTTAGTGCTATGTAGTGAACAAGCCTGCATTTCCACCATTTTGAACGGAACTAAGGATGCGTCAACAATGGGTGTTGTATGCATAAACAAAAGTTAATGAGATGCTTAAACAGAAGAATGATATGACAGCTGTCCCCAGAAATTAACTGTGTAAAATGCTAGTTAACGTCTGCAGTGCAGTGCTAGTAGTTAGTTTTGTTTACTCATGGCAACAGTTGATATAGAAAACTCATGCTTTAAGCTTTTTCCTCTCTGAACGGTAGAATGACACGCCCACTCCGGTTTGCTGGAAAAATGAACTATTTTTTGGCTCCAGCTCCTAACCAAAGCGCCACGTTCTGAACCGTTTTCTGTTCAGTATCAGTGCCTCTAAACACTATTGGGTGATTCATCATTTTTGTTTAGTTGTATAGTGTTTATCCATATTGTCAGTGTAGGAGTAACATGCATGCTAAGTTCTTTGAAATTCAAATATCATCGGTGATGTCTGATAAAAGAATACCAATATGCTGCTAGTGAATGTGATGCAGTATTTGCAATTTACAGGCCATCATTAACAGTACCATCACTCCCAACATGACCTTCACCAAAACATCTCAGAAGTTTGGCCAATGGGCTGACAGCCGAGCCAATACAGTCTACGGCCTTGGCTTCTCCTCAGAGAGTCAATTGGTTAAGGTGAGTGTGGGAAAGTATTATAGGATCACTGATTCTTGGTTGAAATTGATTGATTTTTCACAGTAAGTGTCAATCTATTGATCAAATAAATACATAAATATAATTTCAAAAACTATTTCAATTACTTTTCTTTTTTTCTTAATTTGTTTTTATTTTTTGATTTAATGACACATCTCAAAAGAATTGAAACATTTATTGAAGTATATATAGAAAAACAGATTGAATGTCTACCTCACCACATTATTCACAGAACAATCACAAAAGGCCTGTTTTGAATACTACAATCAAAGTCCTTTTAGGCAAGTCCCTCCACTCGGCGGCCATATTTCAACGCATTTTGAGCACTTATCGGGCATCTATTGTGGGCAGAATTGCGTATGCGCAAGGCTCGATGACACCAACCTGACTCCAGATTACAACACATGATTGGCACGATGTATTTACAACATACCACATGATTGGCATGATGTATTCACATGTCTTTTGTTGGTTGAAGGGGCGGAATATGTGTAGACGACTACCATGTTTGCGTTACGAACTAACCATATACATTTCTATGGGAGATTCTTTGAGTGCTGTATATGGCAGTCTATCCTTCAATCTAATTTTCAATTCATCCTTCAATTTGAAATTATGCAAGATTGAAATAATGTTTAAAAATAAATTGGGTATTGCTTTAGAATAACATGTGCTTATTATGTATTAACAGTGCATAATAAGCAGTTAACAATTCATTACTAACAGTTAGTTAACTGTTGTTATCCTTTAATAACATTAACTAACGGTTAACATGCAGATTTTTAAGTTACTTACAAGCATATTTGTTAACAGTTAACATGCAGCTTGTAAGTGTTAACAAGCAGCTTGTTAATGCTTGTTAATGGTGTATGAGACAAAGAGGTGGATAACTAATACGCTTATAAGACCTTTCTCACCTATTTGTAGTACATTTTGCAGCCCCCCAATCTAAAGCAAGGACCATGTAGCCTATTCTACAAGCCCAACCTTCTATCTCTATATATCTACTGCATCTATCTAGTTTGTTTAAGCTGTGAGAAATGCACCTTCAAAATTGCTGCAGCGAGCAGGAATTGAACCCCGGTCTCCTGTGGCAAAGAGTGAAGTGCTACTGACTGAGCCACATTCCAGTTATGCCTTTTACAAATATGTTTCTGATAAAAAAAAAAAAGTGGCGTTTAATTTCCATAATCTTTGTTCAGTGAACAGTCAGTTTGTCAGCAGTCTAAAGATATTATCAGAGGGGGTTAATCAAGGATCTTTGATATTATGCCAGCTTTGTTTATAGTTTGGTTACATAGCAACCGAGAGTTAAAGACGACAAGTGGGTGTGTTCAGAGAATGTCTAATAAGGGGAGAACTGCCACTCTCGGAAAACTTCCGGTTTCTGAACTGGTTGCAGTTCCTTCTGTGGTTCCACATGAGGGCGCTCGTCCACGAGTGCAGAATGCATGGAGGTCTATGGAGCTGTACCCCTCAAAATCCACTTTTCTCGGGATATCATTTTTTTCCAAGTCATTTGAATATTGTATACGAAAGGGGAGGCAAAGAAAATACACTTGGTGGAGTATTATATTATATTATAACACATTGTTCTTAAAAGACTTTCAAACGTGTCAATGACGTCGCTCATTAGCACAATGCTAGCGTGTTATGGGCAACAACGACCCAACCTGTAAGAAAACAAAAGGACATAAGTACTCGTTCATTCAACTTTTGACCTATAACCCATGTTGAAGTTATACAAACTACAATCAAATCTGAGATTTGTCAACGACAATCAGGTGAAAGAGACAAATTTAGCCGTCTAGCTTCATTGACTCCCATTTATTCTGCACTCATGGCGATCGCCCCCAGTGGAAATCTGGTGGAACTGCAACCAAAATTCGGTACAATGGGACTTAATACGGAGTGGCCAGGCTCTCCGTAGACGAGCTCTGGTGCGTTCAATGTCGCAAACATAGGCGAATGTTCGCAATCGATTTGAAACCTTTGCCTTGAACAGAGGCGAACATTTGTGGTCTGTTGCTGCATCAATGTCAATGGGAGACTTGTGGAATTTTACCAAAAATTGGTCATTATGTCTCTCTGGATTTGTTGAGGGTTTTTGGGGAAAATTTGTAAACAAAATAACTTAATATCAGACCATGCTACTGTCAGTTACTGTCCAGTTGCTAGCGAGTTAGCTAGCCGTCTATCTAAGGTAACATTTTAAACGGAGAAGTGTAATTTCTTTAAAATGACAACTAGATGAATAACATTACTGACATTAGTTAAAGTGGATAGTTTATACTCAAGTGAACTTGCTAAGTGAACAGTATATTAAGTTTAAGCAAAGCTCCTAACTGCTAGTCACTTGTCAGCGCATAGCTTTAGATTGGTGGGCTGCAAAATTTACTACAAATAAATAAGAAAGGTCTTATAAGCGTATTAGTTATCCACCTCTTTGTCTTATACAACATTAACAAGCATTAACAAGCTGCTTGTTAACACTTACAAGCTGCATGTTAGCTGTTAACAAATATGCTTGTAAGTCACTTAAAAGGCTGCTTATTAACACTTACAAGCGGCATGTTAACCGTTAGTTAATGTTATTAAAGGATAACAACAGTTAACTAACTGTTAGTAATAAATTGTTAACTGCTTATTATGCACTGTTAATACCTAATAAGCACATGTTATTCTAAAGCGTTACCATAAATTGAATGTATGTATTTAATTATTATGACCGGCGCTTTCTTCAGGATATTTTTTTTTACAAGACGATTTATACAGACAGTACCTTAAGGAATTTTACCGTTCAACGCCATCTTGAATTTAGTCACGATAAGTTGAGCGACGAGTACGAACGAACAGGTATGATAAGGGATCAGATTCCAAAAATAATTCAGTGGAAATGCATGGATTCAGTTGCTTCCAGTAGCAGCAACTGGAATCCATGCATTTCCACGGAATTATTTTTGGAATCTGATCTAACTAGCGCCAGATTTCTGAGTGCAGGGGACAAGCCGAGGTGAGCTATAAGACATACATTCACACTCGGTATCATGTTTCAACACACTTTAGGTCAAAATCACACCGGAATTATCCTTTAAGCGCTTCTTATGCGTTATGGTTTGTATAGGATTGTTTATTTTCATTAGGCTGTTGATTGACATTGTTGTTTTTATTTATATTCTCCTTAATCTAGTCTGACCATGCTATTTTTTATTGTTTTTATATTATTGATTGAATAATAAACATTTTGTTTATTATTGCTATTTTCCTTCATTTTCATGTTCCTTGTTAGATTTAAGTATTATATTGTTTACACACACACACACACACACACACACACACACACACACACAAGCAAACACACACACACATACACAATACAGACACACAGAGAAGCACACATACACAGATGCACACACTCATTTACATACACAAAAGTTGCAAGAGTAGGGGAAGGAGTAGCAGATGGAGACAAATTGAGTGATTTATTTTTCTTGAGAGAATGTGCAGGACTGGGTGGCAGTCATATTTTGTCACATCTAGTTGATGCATTTATTGACCAATAGATTGACACATACAATTAAATGAAATACAATGAAAGATTGATCAATATAATTAAAAATATGTGATAAAAAAAAATCCTCCATACTATCCCAATGACTGAGTATGTTTCATAGTTTGCAGAAAAATTTGCAGAGTTTAAGGAGGCCGCACGTCTGGCGAAAGAGAAGTCCCAAGAGAAGATGGAACTGGCTACCACTCCTTCCCAAATAACTCTTCCCTCTCCCACACAGGTTTATACATCTTTTAAACTTGTCCTCTTTGTACATTCAGTTAATGTGGTGTATCATGGCAGTTCCAGTAGCAGTAGCACTGCCAATGCGAAATTGTAGGGGAACACTGCTATTGGTCATTATGTCAGAATGCATACAGTATGTGATAGACTCACTCTGCAGATGACTTATTCTACCAGGGGTGAATGCTTTGCTAATGGTTCTGGGTGACCTGCGTGACCACAGTGAGCATCAGTCCTCTGAAGGAGAACACAAGACGTTAACCCTTTCTTCCTCATTAGCTGCGTTTACCTGTTACATGAACCCTAAATAAGTTGATTGGTGCTTAATCTGTGTTAACACAAGCATTAAAGGGCCGTTCTATAACTCTTCATTTCTTCGCCAGTTTCTCACTTTTGTTATTGCATGTTTCTCTACGTAGCTTCCCCTACAGCTTTGGGGTGCATACAGTATTTCACAACTATTTGGTCTTTTCGCTGGCTCTGCCATGATGAACATCTAAAAAGTGAGGCCATCTTATAGTTAGCCGGCATGGCTTACCGGTGCTTGAGGGGCGCATATGTATTTACAGAGAATTTTACAGGACTTCTGGATTCCAAGACTGCCGGGGTGCTAGTGCAGATCTTACAAGGCTGGTTTTACGCTAGGAGACAGTAGGGGGAGCAGGGAAAACCACCATTCTCGCCACAGCAGGTCATTTAACCATAACAATGATTTCTAAACTGTGTTATTAAGTTGGGTTGGAAATTTAGTCAGATCGGGCTGAATGCGATCGGTTGAGTTGTTTACATAAGGCATTTTTATTCCGATTAAGCCATTACTCCATTTACAATCAGATTAAAAGTGTCCATGTAAACGGGGTTATTGACTCCTGGGCCCAGTTGTTCAAAAGAATTCTGATCGGATTTCGGTTATCGAATTGGATCAAATCCTTAAAATGTGAAGAAATTCTCAGAGATAATGGATGCAACTAGATATTAGTGCAGTGATTTAAAGTAAAGCAAAATCTTGAGACATTTTTTAGTTTATACAGTAAATGTTTGAGTTTGTAAAAAAAAATGCAAACACTGCTATTTCTTTGAAAAACATTCCCTTTTCTTCACTTTTTGAAAGGTATAACACAAACTTGATCCATTTTGGTCATGTTTTGATTTGAAATTGAATGTGCCGTGTTTCCAATGCATTAACATTATGGAATTAACAGCTAGTATAAGGATTTTGAGCTTTATTACATTTTTTAAAACACACTGCTATTATTCTGCACATAACTGTACATAACCATACGTCCTCTTTCAGCCAAGCTTACTCAACGTCAACCAATGGGACACGTACATTATACCATAGCCCTCATCGCCATTGAACTCCTTCCCATATTACCCCAGAGGAAGCCACACTCAGTGGTGTGGGCTCTCAATCGTTCAGGAGGGGCTACACCCAACGCTTTCTATGCCAGAGTGATGGGCTTGACCAGCTAGTGGGGAAGCCTTTGCTTTGATAATGTGCAGCCAGTTGCTTGAGCCCTGTAGCAGACAGACAGTCGGTTAGTTCTGTAGAAAATCGGTGTATGCCCGAAGCACTCTCATCGGGCAGCGATCAAGTAGCCATTTTTCTTTCTGTCGAATGTTGAGGTAGTTCAATTACTCTGCTCCTAAGGGTCGAGGTCAGTGCCTTAGGCTGGCAAAATGGATTCACGGCCATGTAACACCTGATTTGAAGTCTGAAGTTCACTGAGAGATCTATTAAATCCCTCAACCGCTTTACCGCAGTCAGGACAAGGAGGGAGGACTGTTTGAGCGAAAATAATTTCAGCTCAATATCTCCCAGAGGTTAGGAGGGCGTAATGGAGAGAGCCTTCGGCACTACCGAGAGGTCCCACGGAAGTATTGTTGTGGTGCTCAGAGGCCATAGGCAGCAAGCACCACTTAGAGACGCTAGGGGATGAGATTCTGACGCCATGCCACTCCAACCTAAGTGGCAGGCTAAGCTTGGTATACTTGGTAGACAAGTGTAGATGCAATGCATCCCAGTCCCAATAAGTACTGTAGGAACTCAAGTACTGAGTCAATGGGCCACAACAGTGGGTTACAATCATTACCAGCACACCATTCTGCAACACCTCCGCTTACGTGTGTAGAGTTCTTGTGTCGCCAAGGCTCTAGCACTTTGTATGCTTTCAACCACTGAGGGGGCAGTCCCGTACTCAGGAGCCTTGTCCACTCAGGAGCTACAGATGGGACTGCAGGTGTAAATTGGGACTGCAGATTAGCCTAAGACTAACTCTGGTACAATGCATCAAATGGTTACATTTATGTTTGAATTGCAAACTGTCCCCTTACAAGTGAAGTTAAATTGAAATTGAGCCAGATGGTCAGTTGCAAACTCTCTAGGTTTTGCCCTGCGCTTGAGATAGGAGGTTGCTGCCCTAGCTGCACATGTACGATCAATCAGAGGTCTGGTTCGCTCAGGGGGGCTTACCAGAATGATCGAGTGTTTGCCCGTTCGTGCTCCTCAAAGGAGAGCTGAGATGAGCACTGGAGGGAGTAATGCATGCTGACACATCTATTCCCAGCGGTGGGTTGTTGTCGTGAATCGAGAACCACATCTAGCAATGGGCTGTCTCAAGATGCAAACAGCAGCAAACAGCTTCCGGAGAACAGAGCTGTTCCGAACATCAGACAATATTACATGTCGTGACCGTACCTGTTAGTGTGACCACAACGGAATCTTCCTCATATAGGTGGCCCAGCTGCTGTGTGCTAAGGCCACCATGGCAGTTGATATAGGCTACTGCAGCCATGTTGTCGGAACATGACAACTGGTCAAATGCTGGCCAATATGCCCCAAGTGTGTAGCTCGGTCGAGTGCTTGACCAACATTCGTCTGGGGTCTAGTACGAGTCCAACAACCCCAGCTGTTGAGTGGGTGTCAGTGCGCATTTCTTCCAGTTCACTTCTAAGCTAAAGTGGCTGTAGTGACTGACTGAGTGTGCCCATAAAGTGCGGTTCTAGGATCATTTGGGATGATGCCATCGCCGCACAATCGTCCAAAAAATTCAACATGTGGACGCCATCTTATCTCAGGGGGGCCATAACTGCGTCTCTGCACTTTGAAAGCCTTGTTTGGGGTATTGGAATACCCTGAACAGGAGGACTATAACCTCTCGTGCCTTTCTGCACTTGTGAGCTCCTCTGTGGCCAGCAGTGTGTATGACTGTTAGAGGTGTTTACCGTGTCAGACCTGCATTGGGGCTGCGGTATTAATTGCTTGGCATGACTGGCCAATGCATGATTGATGTCTGCCTTACCAAAGATGCCATGACAAGGCGAAAGCCGAGTAGCCCGGCACCGGCAAGCAATGCAGTGGTGCAGCCTATTGCTCTGTGGAACTGAAGCATGAGTCAGTCCGTGGGGAATCATCGGCTTTTTGGCTGGCTGAGACGTCTGCTGCCTGGGATGGAGAGACAAAGCTAGATGCTTCAGGCTAGCTGTCAAAGGTAGTGAAGGCCCTGTCATTATGGCCTAGGTTGGAGGGATCAGGAGAATATTCCCCAGACACTGTTTTGTACAGTGTGAGACATGTAAACTATTCCCCTAGATGCCATAGGTTAGTGTTGAGTGAATTCAACGAGATATTAGTACATGACTATCCTCCATAGGCATGTATATTGTATGGCCAATACAGTATATTATTATTATTATTATTATTATTATTATACATTCCCATTGACCAACTGCTGCTAACTATACACTATAAAAATAAGTAGTCAACAGTGCCTCTGCATAATAAATAGCCCTCTTAATTTAACTCTGTGCCAGTCTCGCGAGAATTCAGAAACCGCATGAATTAACTCACCATACATGGAATTTCTTATCTCACAGAAGTTTTGGCCCTACTGGCCTTTCATAGTAGGGAAATACAGAGGGTAGGCTACACCGGTGCCTGAACCCCCCTCGAGCACGTTAACTTCACGTGTAACCGTGTACAATATGCTCTGTGACATTGTTTGTTGGGCAGGTAAGCAAGCGCTTGAACCCTTGTATGCCCTAAGCGTGTGTAGCTCCACGTGTAACCACGCATGCAAACGCTCTATTATCTTATTTGAGGGACAGGTAGGGTAGTGCCTAAACCCTTGTATGCCCTGAACGTGTAAAATGCTCCATTATCTCATTTGTGGGGCAGGCAGGCCAGCGCCTGGACCTTTTCAAGCCCCATGATTCCTAGACACGGAACCTCCGCGAGAACCGCGGGGAATATGCCCTTTGGAGGATAACTTACCTGAAACACAACAACCAGGGAGAAAGCCTTCCGACAATTCTCCCAATACCTACCTGATAGTTACCTGGTAAGCGGCTTCTGTTGTGTCTTCATGTGAAGATCAAAAAAGCACTAGTCCCACGCCAACACAGGTGCTTTATGCAGCACTAATCAAGGGCGTGGCCGGTGCAACCGATGTGTCTTAAAGGTGCTCTAAGCGATGCTGGGTAACGTCACTTCTGTTGACTTTCAAACAAAACAGAGAGCTAGCTCTCTACTTCCTCCCCCTCCCTCCCGTGCTGCTCCAATGCAATTGAAACTCTCTTAAACACGCATCTCTTCTGTGATTTACTAGAACAGTTTGTTATGTTTTTATAGGCTAGGTTTTTTTTGCCCTGGTTGTTTTTGTTGCCGTTTTTGGAGCCTGGGCTGTCCACAGATATCGTGTTTACAGTGTACTAAGGACACAGACAGCTAGTGGTTGGTTAGGTGATGTTTGCAGTAAGTGACATAAAATGTTTTAGCCTAAAAAACGTGTGGCATCGCTTAGAGCACCTTTAAAGAGTATCCACATTATTCGATCCGGTAGGTCGATCCCCGTACATATGGAATAGTGGAGAGATAGTCTCGATACGATAGAGAACACATAATTTAATCTTGGTTTTGATCTGGATAAAACCTTCACTTTGTGTTGTTCAAAACACAAGTTGGATTGGGATACATTTGATCCAAAAATTAGGATTACCCTGATCCCAACAGAAGGGTGGATTTCAGGCACAAAATGTTACAGTAATAAAAGACAAAGTATGATTTTTTGTATTTATTTATTTGTCATGGATAAGATGTGGGGTCTGATAATGGAAGGGGATGTTTGTATTGTTTTATTGGGGTGTTTTTGGTCTCTTTAGATAACACAATCAAAGCTACCTCAGGCCACCTATTCTAACTGTTGTTCCTTACGTAGGCTAGTTTGTGATATAGTTCCATTTAGAAACAATTTCGTAATCCTGAAAAGACTGTATCTGGATCAGTTTGATCCCACCCCAAATTGCTTTGAAAAAACGGCATAAAAGTAAGATGGATTACCTGATCCTGCATTGTAAAACATGGGATTTCCAAATCCGGATCATTCTGATCCAGATTAAACTTTTTGAACAACTGGGCCCTGAATCTGAACATTCGGTTGCTTCAGAATGTTGAAAGAGGAAGAATATAACACAGGCACTGGTTCAGATCAATGACGTCAAGATTGACTTCCCATTGGTTAACATCTTCTGTTCTCCTTCAGAGAACTGTGGGTATATACATAACTATACGTTTTTTTGTTTCTGATGTTTTTCATTATTAAAGGAATTAGCAACAGGTGACCTCCAGTCACCTCTGACACCGGAAAGTGTTAATGGCACTGAGGATGAGAGGCTGATGCCTGATGCAACCCAGAACACAGACCTGCGTGTAGATTCTAATTCAATGCTTTTCCCTCACAGGTAAGCAGTGGCACAAAAGCCAGGATTAGAAATAAAAAAGGTTCCAGAATTGAGGTCAGCTAAGAGATGTAATGACTTTGCACATGACTAACACTAGAATCCATAGGATCAGACAAGCCATTAGTGCATCTTCATCCATGCTCGATGGTGTTTTATGCCCCCAACGTTGTCTTCCAGGCAGCGCTGCCACCGCTGACTTAAAGGCACCTAATCCTAAACCTAACCCTAACCTTAACCCATGCCTTACCCTAGTGCCTTCCAGGCAGCGTTGCCTTGAAGACAACGTTGGGGGCATAAAATACCAAGACACTGACCCTGTGCTCTAGCCATCACCATATCAAGATAACTAGTATCAATAATGTACTAGAGCTATCAATAATGAAACTTTTAACCAATAAGTAATCTCAAATTATCTATTTGTAAAGCAAGGCAAGGCAAATTTATTTATATAGCACATTTCATACACAGGAGTAATTCAATGTGGTTTACATAAAAAAACAAAGAGTTAAAAGTACATAAAAGCAGTGGTTAAATGTAACAACGTACAAATACTTTGTTACTGTACATAAGTACATTTTCCATGTATCTGTACTTTACTCAAGTAGAATCTATAGTGCATAATTTTACTTCGTTACATTTTGCAGCAATTATCTATACTTTCTACTAGGGCTGTCAAAATAACTGATTCATTTCGATTAATTAATTTGAGAAAAAATAACTGATTAAAAAAAATAACGCAGATTAATCGATTCTGTATGACCTTTGTCCCCGAGCCGTTCTAGTCAGTAACCATTAAACTGTAAAATGAAGGAGAGAGAAGAAAGTGTGCTGCCTAGATCATTGATTGGAACATTTACTTTTAAAAAACAGCCTGATGGTGTTGATAAAAATAAAGTCATTTGCAATGTCTGCAGCAAGACATTTGCATATCACTGGAGTTCGTCAACTCTGAAGTCGCACATCAATGCAAAGAAATACAGTAGTGTTGACATAGAGGGGAGTGTTAATTTATTTTCATTATGTCCCCTAGGTTATATCTGTGGCCTGAAATGCCTTGTATGTGGGGAAAAAAACGTATTCCCGAAGCACTTTTGAATTGATTTCCTCAGCATATTAGTATCATATTAATCATAGATTATTATGGCTATTATTTGAACAGTGAATAATAAAAGAGTTTTTGAATTTAGATTCATTAATCACAGAGTATGTCATTAATTCAGTTAAATGTTTTAATCGATTGACAGCCCTACTTTCTACACCACTACATTTCTTCAACACCATTGTTCCTTTCCATTACATTTTACCTGAGCGGCACACGTTTGTCTTACCAGTGGAGTTGGGGTGCAACCAAAGATTCTAGAGCGCTACGTGCCCCTCTCTAAATCTTTGAACCGGCTTGCTGTCGACACAGATGAAATGCACCAAAGATTCACTTAGCCGTGGTCACATTGTAAGTCAGAATGTAAACTGAGCCACACATTGTAAGCACAATTACATTAGCTTAAAACTAACTAGCCTAGTATAACCTAAAACTAACTTAATTAAAATGCCACAGCCCATACTGTTTTTTTTATTACAATAATAGACATTAAGCAAATACTTTTTGTAAAAAAGTAAATTTTTATTTTTATTTAAGTAGGGTTGTCATTGTGGTACTTTTACTTTTACAGTAAGAGTAAATATTTATCTGGTTATTTGTACTTTTACTTAAAGCGATGGTTCGGAGTAATTTCACTCTAGGGTCCTTTGCACCATGACCCCGAGCCAAACACCCTCCCAGAACCTGTTTTCCCTAAGTCGAACCCTGGTCGAGTAGCGCTGTCAGAAACGAATGACTTTCTGCAGGCGCTAATGGAACCAACTTAGTATCTCGTAAATTACCCCACTAATAATTCCCAGAATGGTACAAAACTTCTACAATAGTACAACTATGTTCTTTACTCATAAAACGAGGCATTGGAAGGTTTGTAAGTACACCAGATGTTTATTTAAATAACACTTGCCTGATAGCTTCTACAGTGGGCAGTGCTTCGATTTGGCCAGCTTCCCTCGCGGTCCGCGCGCGGGATCACGTGGTATCACGTGACTTTAATTTGTATTTTTCCAGTGACGCTGCAACGACGCTGCAACAACCCAAACAACCGGCAGATGTCTCAAGTGAGCAGGGTGTCTCGTAAAAAGAAATGGAGCCTGGAAAACCCTACACAGACTTCACTACAGACTTTAGCAGACTGGTTTAGAAATAATTTAATAGCCAGAAATATGCCTGCCCTAATAAAGAAATATTTGGTTAACTGCGAGTGAATCCCGTTTGCAGCCGTAGAAGAAACGCAGGACAAATGAAACATTCTGGTTTTCTCCGAGTGCAACGATGATAGACAGACATCATTTGGACAAAATATAGAGCATATTAACCTCCGTTGCTCAGCCAAATGCCTTCCTGTTACGTCCAGTTATCACAGAGTTACAGGTGATAAAATATTTTTGATGGTCACAAGCAGGGTAGGAATTTCACGACGGCCATGGCCGTCGTAGCTCCCTTGCGCTGGCCGTGGACGCCCTTTGAGAATCAGAGGTTTACAGGCCACGGTGGCCTTGGTGCCCCTTCTTTCAATATTCTGCTTTATGTCCTACTAATAGCGATATATATTTAGCCTATGGCCTGTCAAAACAATCTTAGCATTCACAGCTAAATTACGCGAGTGGAGAAAGTTAGCAAGAAAGAAAGTGCATCCAAATTCACCCATTCTTCTCAGTTGAACTAAGTAGCCTACTCATCACACAGACATCACAATTAAAGAGCTTTTTCTCAGCTTTTAAACGATGTCAGCCGCTAATTGTGTGAATGTGGTGAACGGTTCGCGAGAAAAGTAAATAATATCATTCAATTTACTCATAAATTCTACTGAAGGTTTTGCGTCCATCTCCCTACCCATTCATCTCGGCGGAATACTTCACGAACCCCTCGTTTAACACATGACAAACCATATATCAGAATAAACAGCAGACCTTACCGAACACAAAGGTGTAAAGCAGTCCCCTGTACAGTTAGCCGTTCCAGAGTAATCCCGTTTTTAATTTGCAGTAAATTTCAACATACATGGATGTCTCCAAATTTGGGCTTTAAGTTTTACACTGTGTTTGTTTGTTCCACATTATTTTATAATGGGCCAAATACTAAATAAATATTACAAATATCGCCTAGATATCGGTAAATCAGAGGACAGCTGACTAAGAGTTTGTGAAAGTAGCCTTAATGATCACAAAATGCTAAGCATGCATCTAGGCTATTTGACTTTCTTAAAGCTGAGCTGTGCATAAATTGTTCAATACATGATTTCATAACAGGCCAAATATCAAATCAAATATCAGTTATATGTAATGTGTCATGTTTCATTTTTTTGTAATGTTTCATACAGTGATGCAGGTCTACTGCAGTGAATAGGCTAAATACAAATTTTTATAGCCTACTACTGTATAGTTAACGTTGGCCTTAGTGCCCTGACATGTGGCCTTTGTGCCCTCCACCAAATATGTCCAACTGAAGGCCAAGTGGCCTTGCCCCCAGAATGTTGAAATTCCAAGCCTGGTCACAAGTTTACTTCATTAGGGACTGTTCGTTATTTATTTAAGGTGCTACCGGAGGAGTTTTGGGAGCATTAGTCAAAAAAGACGTGACCTTCCCTCGCCAGCAAGAAATGTTTCTATGACCCTCCAAAGTGATTATGAAAAAACGCATGACCCTCCCCTTCAATTTATTGATGCCTTCTGTAGGCTACTGGGTCAATTTGGGAGCTTGCATGCTACCACTCCTTTCTTAAAATGCCTTGAAAAGGCTGTCGTTTGCACAATTTCATAAATAATCACCGGGACCGAAACATAGCCTACCTGTCAACGTTTTCCGGGTTTATCACGTACTGTATTTTACCTTTTTTCCCCGTCTTAGGAGGAGCTGCAGGGCCATCGCAAGGGGGTGCGAGGCCCTGTGCGAACTTGACAGGTGCGAGGCCCTTTTCTTGCATGAAATCATGCGATAGCCTATTGACGGTGCATTTTAGTAGTAGGCTAAAGGCTACACCAGCTTGTCTTTAAGAGGGGGAATTGTATAGCCTATAACATTAGCTGAGTCACATATTTGGCCATAAGCCGTTTATCATAGGCTATCACGAAACCAAACTACAAAGGCGAACACTTTAACAGGGGGAATTAATTGGACATGAATCATGCTGAACGCTATTTGTCAATGAGTTGAAACACACATAACATTCAAACTATTGATACATTGTGCACTATGGACACTGGTCTGTAGGCTACCATTGGACAAATAAATCACATTGACTCGCCATATCCTGACTCAGAAAAAAAACATGTTCTTGCTTTTTGCCACAAACTCAGCAATGAAATCATAGGCCAGCTTGCAGGTAGCCTACGTCTTTTTCATTTCATAGAAGGGCGGATGGATGCAACCGCGAGGAGGCAATGAGTTGTTAACAGACATGAACCAAGACATATAGCCCAGCAGCAATCTATCTAAAATAACACATACTTGAAGTACCATTCATGATATGAAGTCGTGGGAAGTTAAATAATTAATAATTTAATCTGTAGGATGTTTCATTCGTCCCCCTTAAATAACTCTTGAACGGTTTTGTTCAGAGCTATACATGCAACTGCTTTCGACAAAGGACAGATGTATGTTACTAGTGACAAAATATTAACTTTCAGTGTTTTACGATGTCTTTGTCATGGGGAAGTGTTTTTCCCCGTGCATTTATTCTAGGCTACTGTCAGTGACTGCCGCGAGAGAAGCGGGTTCTGTGTTGCGTTCATTTCAGTGACTGACGCAAGAGAAGCAGGGTCTGTGTTGTGTTGCGTTGCGTTAATTTATTTTCATTGGGCATGCCCTGCCGTGCCGTCCACAGCTCTTCAGTTCCGACAAAGCCAAAATTACTCATTTTGAAACAATGAGTGCAGGCCGCGCGTTTGTATGGTTATATTGCTTGACGGGGTACTTTGAGAACATTTCCTAATTCACCCGACACTAATATTCAACCACCCGATTCACGTTGGCTGGGGGGCAGGGGGGGCCATCAGACATTTGTGCCCAGTTAATCCGGCCCTGCCCCCAACAAATCCCACCTTCCCACCTCTATGACAGCTTAAAAGAAGTCGAGAGGACTCCTAACTCACAGACCTATTCACAAACCGGTTTTGTGGCATTTCGCCATGTTTGGAAATCCTATGCGGCTACACGAGTTTTCAATCGTGAGGAAGCAATTTTGCATTGTAGGCATAACTAACATGCAATAACGCCACCAACAACAAACAAAACTAGGCTACTCATTGTCAACATGTAAATTAAATGTAACATTGTGAATCAAATTAAAATGTTCTCTTTTGCAAACGTAGGCATACGTAGGCATATTAAAAGATTAATTTAATAATGTTACAAAGATACTACATCAATCCGTATGTTTCATTAGGCTACTAGGCTATTTGTTTTGCCTTACTCTTGATTCATTTAGGCTAGGCCTTTTTATTTAGTTATTCATCATCTTTCGTCCTTGTGTACCGCACGCATTCTCAGACCTGTCACCTGCCACTCATCATCGTAAGGGAGGTGTTTGGAATCATTCCCGTGTTACAATCATCAGCCAATCAAGGTGGTCACTTCAGTCAAGCTCGTGCATGAGTAATAATGTCATCCATAGCAACGAAGACTCACTCACTCTTAGTCAAAGATTCTAGAGCGCTCCGCTCCAGAATCTGTTCAGGAGTTGTCATTTTTCCTTACTAAGAGTAGGTCTGAAAGGCTTTGTGAATAACTTAATAAGAGAAACTCCTAGCTAAAATATTTTATTGCTATTTAGGAGTAGCCTACTCCTAGTGGTAAGATAAAAGGCTTTGTGAATATGACCCCTGGTGTCTAACCCAATGCATAGCCCATTTACACAAAATAATGGTCGAATATTAGGCTACTGATGATCATTGTTATTTAAGAACATGCAGTGCGCGTAGGGCACCAAAAACATCTTGCTCATAAAAAATCATCATACCGCACATTGTGGCGGGTCTGTTAATTAACCTACTTACTGTAGGCTGCGCAAACCACAGGCCTTTATTTTGGGCAAGCCTGCATTCGAGGCAGGCCTTCTGTTGACGAATTTTATATAAAGCCTGCGCTAACAGTAATCCTCCTGCCCCCGATACCACAGCTGTGGATAGTGTGGAATGTTCAAGTAATAACACAATCCAATGTGTGTATCAATTGTCCCCCGTTGACCACCTCACACATTTCTCTAGATTTTGCAACGACCTTACATGACACAATGCCATAAAATGCCAGTTTTTAGGACACAGAATAATGTTTGTAATGATACCAGTTAGGCCTACGTTTAACAGTAACATAAGTGTAATGAGCTATTCATTGTAGAAGGTGCATGGTGAAGTGAAATTCTTACTTTGGAAAACAAACATTTGCCGATATCATTGGATAGGGGATAGGCCTACTTGTTTATTTTTTACGTAGCCTACAATGGCCAGTTCAGACAAAGCCGAAATTACTCATTTTGAAACATTTGTATGGTTATATTGCTTGACTTAAGTCCCAGAGAGTAGGCTACCGCACCCCACAGTGATGGGCCCTAGCGGTCTTTGCGCGCTCAGTGTGGGGGTATAAACAAGCTGAGAATTTAGCGTGCCACGCCTGCCTGTCACAGACGTGGGGAGCTCTTTGAAGCTTGGGATAATGTGGTACAGTTACTACAGTAACAGTATTTTATTTTACTTCTTATGGAATATTTTTTTTCACTTTTATAAAGGCTTTGTTTGAATGCTGTTGGAACAAATAGTAGTTGATTATAAAGGCAACTTTCTGTTGCAATATTCTGTGTGTTCTGGACTGCAGGTAACTTGTTAAGCCAGTGGTTCTCAAACTTTTTCTTTCACTCCCAACTTTGATCAAGGGGGCATTGACTGATGATAGTGGAGATAACGTGTTATCCCGAGGCCTTTGCAAGTCAGCATCTCAGACGGTAGTCTACCCTATTAAAAATAATAGAATAATAAAAAAATAAAAAAAAAGTTTTCGATGTCCCAAACGGAGAGCCATACTTTATTATTTTAACAATCTCTATGCTACTCACCAAAATGTAGGCATGGGAACATGATGAAGTATCCAACTGTCATGTGTTAAATTATTGTGGTCATATTGTCCTCGCATTCGCAAAATGAGGACCTACAGACTGCTCAGATAACAGGTGTACCTCCAGTTTTGCACGGTTTTAGTCAAGTTATAGGCCAGTTTTAGTCAAGTTATAGGCCTGTTCTGCATTCTGCATTTTGCAATGAGCAGTGCTTTCCCTTTTGAATTGGAAATGCTCTGTGTCATTGTGTGTGTGTGTGTTTCTATGAATTGTTAATCCGGCCCTGTCCCCAACAACTCACCTTTCCACCTCTCCACCTCTGGCCTATTGTCCAGGAGGAGGAGGGGCCTGAGGCCTGGACAAAGTCATCAACAGTCATAGAAGGGAGAGGCAACTGGCATGTGATCTCCCAACGGGCCAATGAATGTACAAGTTTTCTCCTGTGCCTACGATATTTAATCCAGTGTTTTGGCAAATTGCAAATTGCTATTCGTTTTAACAAATTTTTATGATAGTATGAAGTACTTTTTGTATAGGCTACTATCTTAATTGGTTTATACTCAATACTTGACCAATGGCTATTGCATCTTTCTATTGCAAGTGAGAATGTGGCAGGTGATCTACTGTAGCCTATAGGCTTCATAAAATAAACAGGGGTGCGTTTCCCGTACAACTACGGAGGTTAGCTTTTTACTAACGTGGTACGATGCATCGTTCAACTAACCAACATGTAGGTTACGACTGTTTCCCAAAACTGTTGTGCTTACATAGTACTTGTAAGTTTGGACCATGATAGTTTCCAAACTTCAGCAGTCTGGACTAAGGTGGTTAATGACGTTTAGTAGCATGTGAACGGGCACACCTGCACATACAGTAACAGAGACTTAATGATGGACTACCTTAGTTTAATCCGTGAAATCTGTTTTTCTCAGGGTCATCAAGTTAATTCATTGGTTCATATAGACTGACCTTGTAAATTAACCACTGCTTTGAATTAACGTTTAACACGTGTCATTTACATGTGCTGGTGAAACAGTTGTGTACTCTATTGTTATTTATCCCCTATTCACCCACGCCGTCAATTCTGTGGCGCAGTGCGTTAAGGCCGGCTGATGACAGCCGCCATTACGCAGCAGTTATCAGTCCCCTTTCCAAGAGTTCGAATCTGGTTAAGCGTAGTTAGCTTTTGGGAAACGCACCCCTGATGTCTGATGTGTGATCAGTGGAATATGGGGAGGGAAGTGGCAGTGTTTTTATGCGCGTCTGCATAAGTCAGCCACATATGAATTCTGCGGCATAAAGCAGATGTATTTGTTTATTGTACAGAAAAATAAAAATGACATGTCAAGCAGTCAATTGACTACATATTGTCAATTGCCTCTATTGCGTAGCCTGTTAAAAATGTCGCCAGATAGTATTAAATCACCAACAATATTGTTTTCTGCAGAAGCCTACCCAAGGCTACAAATTAATTCTGAACAGTTATTTCTCTACTGGCTCAATTATCACACAAGACACTGTTTTGATTTGCGTAGTTGCGTTACCCCCAACACTGACAATAATGTAGATAGCAAATTAAGATATTTTTTCGTTTTGTGGAGCGGCACCGGTAGGCTATCAAAAGCAGATTTCGATTTTTGTTACCACCACAAGCCTTAAGCCATACCCAAGTAGCCTAAATCGAGGTAATGTTTAATTATGCATGATTTATTTTGTTATTGAATTCGTAGGCTGGGATTCCTCTCGACAACAATTATGTTTAATGGTAGCCTCCTTCTTTTTCAGAAGGGGCGGCAGGCAGGCTGACAGAGCGATGTACAGTGGCAGAGTGACGCACAGTGGCTTAAAGTGGTACTAAAGCTTCACGCAGCTTCACGCCGCGTAATGCGCGACTGAAGTGGCCATTTGAAAGCAACGCCCACTGTACTCTGCTACTATCTACCGCGGTGTCGACGTTACTTCAGTGATTTGGGAAAAGCCCGTAAAAGTCCTGTTCACAATTACTCTTCACTATGCTTTTCACTGTGGTTACAATATTTTTACTAATATCATGAAATGATTGAATATCCATATGTACGGTGTTCATTTTAGGATCCTCAGATCTCAGACTCAGAAAAACCTCTTCAGGCAAAACTGCTTCCGCATCAGAAAAACCTCTGTCATCTTCAGACAAAACTGCTTCAAACCAAACGGCCTCAGCGTCAGAAAAACCTCTGTCAGTCTCAGACAAAACTTTGTCAGAAAAAATGCAAAATGCGGCAAACGTTTAGAAGCAAAAAATAACGAAAAAAGCGGATCCTTGATGTCCATGAAAATAGCATAAAGACTAGGGCTGTCACTTTTGTGAAAAAATCCTGTTTGATTCTTAAGATATAATTGTCCATTGAATCGATTGTACAATCGTTTTTTTTATGTCTAAAGACGTTTCAATTTTCAACGCCAAATATAGTACAATCCACGAACAACTAACAGGCATTAGGGCCTAACGTAAAGGGGCGCTTTGAAGACGCACAATGGCGTGGAGTTTCGCGTAACAATGACAAACAGGAGTGCAACATTCTCGAAAAAACAATGAGCAGAGTGGACTGTCATAACATCAGTGAAAAACAAGGCTTCAACGTTGGCTGCGTTTACAATTAAATGTCAAACAAATTTAGCCCTACGAGAACTCACTTACTGCACAGTTTGCATACCGCTTTGTCCTTCTCCATAGTTTGATATACCCAAACCCCGGTGCTTCCATATCAACTCCTCAATTAGGGGCCTATCACTCATGATCTTTCATGTCGCACAGGTTGATCGGTTGTCCTCAATTTTGGCGAAACACCAGCAGCACAGCAGCCGATTGAAAAAAAGCTGTTTCGGTCGTAAAATTGGTGGGAATTTTCTTTTTAGCTTTCGCAATGCTTACTGCACTTCGGAATTCTTTGTTATTTTTCTGCTTGTTCCTGAGTTTTGTTACATCTATCTTTTCATTTGTTTAATTCGTTTAAAATTAATAGTGTACATATTTGGTTAAAATCGATTCCCTATTTTAGTTTTCGAAACTTGTGTCGGTCGGTCCAATCGATTGTGCAATCGATTTTCGAACGTAAAGTGACAGCCCTAATAGAGACTGGCTAGTCTTATCCAAAAATGGAAATATCAGGTCTTCGAATTGACACACGAAATTAGACTGTTGTAGGCCTATACTGCCCTGCAAAGCCAAAGTGCAGTATCTACGAAAACTCCAAACTGAGAAAAACAGCATTGTTGTTTGTCTTTCACACTGTATTTTAGCATATACTGTAAAGTGAAAATCCCTATATCTTCAGGAAATGTTTCAGTAGATTAATTAATTCAGTCGATTAATTTTGATAGATTGATCGGAGGATATGGAATTTTATATTGGTGTAAAAAAGTGAATAAAAAAAATGCAGTTACTGCACTATGGCTTTGTAGGGCAGAATAGTAGCAAATAGCCTATGGGGATGATACGGCTTTTAAAACATTTATAAAGCATGGTTTTACTGGTTTGGTTTTAAAATGGTGTTTTTAGCAGTCAAAATGTATTTATTTTTTTCCTGGGAAGAAACCCCTGGACCCCTGCTGACATCATCCGCACCTCCTCTCAGAAAATACTTCCAACGTCCCTGTCGTGACATTATGAGCTAAACCATTAATGAAAGCAAAACAAACATAAACAAAACAGCCAGATGCCTCTTCATAAAATAAAAAAAGACACCTTCATAAACAATAACAAGTTTTATCGCAAGACTGCGTGTCGTTTGGAGCAGCGTATTGGTAGGCTCCAACCAGACTCAAAGGTAGGCTCCAGACTCAAAGTGGCAAAAGCCAACGTTCCTAACCCTGCTCACAAGTTCCACCTGGTGGTTGTTTGGGTCATTGCAGCTTCACTGGGGAAATATAAATAAAAGCTGCGTGATTCATGCGTGAAGCCGGCCAATTTTATGTAGTACCCACTGTAATCCCGACTGCGGCGCTCAGGGAGCAGTGAGGGGTTAGGGGCACTTCAGCCGTGGATGTGGGCACGGGAGAGCAGTGCTCAACCACTTCCCCCGCTGACATTTTTCCTACTGGTCAGGGATCGAACCGGCAATCCTTCGGTTACAAGCTCAAAGCCCTGACCAGTAGGCCATGGCTGCCCTAATGCACCTCCACACGTCATAGATGTTGGGTTTCGAACTGAGCACTAGGCCCTTTCCTCTTTAGCCCAGATGAGTCCATGATTTCCAAAAATAATTCAAATTTTGATTGGTTACACACACACACACACACACACACACACACACACACACACACACACACACACACACACACACAGACAGACAGACAGACAGACAGACAGACAGACAGACAGACAGACAGACAGAGAGAGAGAAAGACTGGGGCAGTCGTGGCCTACTGGTTAAGGCTTTGGGCTTGTAACCGAAGGGTTGCCGGTTCGATCCCCGACCAGTGGGAACAGCTGAAGTGCCCTTGAGCAAGGCACCTAACCCCTCACTGCTCTCCGAGCGCCGCTGTAGCAAGGCACCTCACTGCTCCTGGTTATTGTGTGCTTCACCTCACTGTGTGCTCTGTGTGTTCACTGATTCATGGATGGGATAAATGCAAGTTTACATCTCCTAATCACTTCCAGTGTGGAGTAGCCTGGTAAGTTCATGTGTGTAGCCTACTCCACACTGCTCTGATAATAAAGTCTTAGAATACACTTCCCCACCTTGACCTAGGCTAAAGAAAAACGATGCTCTCAAGCAGCTAACATAAATGCAGTTAACATCGCTGTTTCTGTTGCTAATAGATGGAACGATACACAGAAATCACGGTTCGGTACAATGGAGGGAAAAGCATAACAAAAATGCAGAAGGCAATACTTTTTTTATTGTGCATGTCTCAGGCTGTACCACCTAGTGTCTTACAGTATCTCCCCTGAGCTAGCTGCAACAGCCTGAAGTGTGTAAAGTAAGATGTAAACAAGTACCCCACATCATCTCCAGACAACATCTGTACCTTGTAAACAAAATAAGACAATCAGCTTTAAAACTGAAAATAGGCCTACAGCATCTCTTATTTATGAAAGTGCAAATTACATAGAATATTTTTTCAAAATCCACTTAGGCGAGACTTTCAACATCTGTGTTTGGTTACTGGAAGTAAGTAGTTTGCCTCAATATTTTTCAATGTGTATACATTAACTGAAAATGTCACACTATTTTGCTTTCTTTTTTAAAAAAATAAAAAATAAATTGCTCCTTTTGTTTCATAAACGGACTAGCCTGCAACTAGAAGTCATGTGACTTTTACCCCTCGACATTAGTCACCGTAGCTTTTTGTGTTTATTAGCCTGGTTAGTATTGACACTTAACACTTAACAGGTTAGCCTACTGCCAGCTCTTCATGTGAGTAAGAGCACAACACAAATGACCCTAATATAATATATATAGGTAATCACCACGCGGATTACATCGCTTTCCATCATTACAGAATAATTTTACGCCATAGGTTTTGGCCCTATTTGTATGTGTATCTAAAGGCTGGTGAAGCACAGGGACATCTGGGTGATGGCTTCGATGTATTTCCATTCACATAGCCTACCCAACAACTGCTGAACAACAACGCCGACACACAGTCCTCATCTTATCCATCACTCTCTCACATGTACTACTGTAACTGACTGGGAAACCAAAGTTTTCCCAATCTTGCAATCTTAAAGAGACCATCGTCCTCTAACTCTTGTGGGTCGCCACCACTCGGCATACTCGTCCTTACGGTCGGTTTCCACACGGCGAAATTTCACATCACTCTCATTGAGGTTGAATGGAACGAAATTCACCCTGGTTGGGCAAAATGAGAGCCGAGGCAGGCGAAACAAAGTTGGCGAAAGTTTAACTTTATTCAAATGAGGACCATTTGAGAACCAATCAGTTTTGCGTGTTTGGAGGCGGGAGTTACAAAAAAGTCTGACCAAAATGGCGGAGACCCTAGTTGCTAACGCTGTTAGTATGAGTATGACTTCTACAGCAGTTACAAAGCCACAAACAGTTAAAGTTGAAGACAAACCAAGAAACAACTTACCAAATAGCTTACCATCAAGGACTCCAACAGACTCGTAGCTGAGTCGAGGCCGCCTTCCATCCCATTGTTGGTTGGTCTATGACCATTTGGTCGAACCACTTCCAATTCTTCCTGCTGAACCTGCTCCGTCCATTGTGGTCCTTAACCCATTCGCACTGGATGCTGCATGACGCAACATTCTATCTCCCGTCTGATGCTGCATAGCGCAACATTGAATCGCCGCTGGTTGCTGCGTAGCGCAGCATGCTTTTTATTTCATGTTTCTAGGTGCTATAGAGGCTTAGATATTAAATTTTGGTAGACGTTGACAATTTTTAGTATGTTTTCAGAAAACCCTCAGGAAATAAGGTTATTTAGTCTAGAATGCCATAGGATTCTATATGCGTTTTTAGCAGACATTTTAGGAGTAAATGGGTTAATACTCAAAGGGATTCAGTAGTTTTTACATTTCTCTCGACACTGCTGAAATGACCTCTGGTAGCCATATGTGGCCATCTGAGGAGAGATGTTTTGAAACACCGGTTCGCGTTGCCCCATCCAACTCCCGTTGGATCCTTTCATTGGCGACCAATGTCAAGAATGTGTTCACTTCCTCTACACACCACAGTAAAGTAACTCAGGCTGCCATTATTTATCAGTTTATGTTTTACATATAAATTACGTTAAAAGTTTTGTTGGTTACTGACGTGACGGCTCGGCTCGAGGTATTTAAAAATGACGGGCTTGTTCAGAACGTCAACATTGTTACGCAACAGTGTCGTCGACCAATCAGTAACCTGCCATCCTTACGTCACCTTTTGGAACCTCATCGGTGATACCAAAAATAGTACCAGGTACCAGGTATCAGTTTTTGCTAATGGAAAACTAAAAAAAAGCCAGTAGAGTCGAGTTGAGCTTATACTATGCAGTGGAAAAGCCCCAACTGCCTACATTGCAGAGCCACTTCAACTTTAATAATTTATGGTGAATACATGTTACACTACTGTGCACAGCTCTATGCTTTTCTGACGTGACGATGCTAGCACGTTAACAGTGGTTAACTAACTATGCTAACATTACAGTAGTTATCTTCAAGTCTCCTCCAAGTGACAATTATATTATGCTGGCAATGCTAAGAACAACAAACATCCTTGTTTATCTTATTTACATTGATTTGACTGTGTGGCTTAATCCACAGATGTGGTGGAGTACCGTTTCGTTATGGTTTGCTAAAGAGTAGCTAACCCTTTGCTCCCCTAGCAGGGGAGAGCTGGAAGGAGAGAATTTAATCTAATTTAACATAATTACAGAAAACATAATCAAGATTGAAAGCCATTATTCTGTGTATCGGTGTTGTATTAATCCCTCACATGTTGTTTGGCCGTCCTTTTCAACTCGCATCACTATACAATCCCATAAAACCTGACAAAAATCACGGCTCCCAATGCATGCGCAGAGCTACTGGCCTGCCATTGGCTCATCTGCGTTCGATGGGCGGGGCTTGTGGTTCCATTGTTGCGATATGTATGCAACAGTAGGGACACAAAAAACTTAATTCCTTGAGGCAACCTGTGAGTTAAGATCTGCTACTTCCACTAAGTTTCAAACAAACAGGCAAACCACACTGAAAACACCTCCTTGGCGAAGGGAAGGGCAGTTTGTGAGCTGTAAAATTACTGCTGCTACAAGCCATAATTCCTGGATCCCTCACCCTCAATTACTTAGTTCTGTGGTTTCAGCAGCTCCACCATAACCAAGCACTGGGAGGCAGAGCTTACGGCCCTGAAGGGGAACAATGCCAAGCTGACTGCAGCACTGCTGGAGTCTACAGCCAATGTCAAGCAGTGGAAGCAGCAGCTGGCAGCCTACCAGGAGGAGGCTGAGCGATTGCACAAAAGAGTGAGAGACATAATGCACACATACAGTGCCATTTCAAGGTGTAATGTATCTATAGTTTGTGTTCATATTGATTCATATTTCTCTGAAGACCCAAATAGTACAGATGCAAATCCTACTAGATTCAGTGATGGATTTCTCTTCCTTAACCACCAATTAAATCATTCCAAGATTCTTCCTCTTACTTTACTAAGTGTCTAAAATCATGATTATTGTTTATTTCCAAGGTGACGGAGCTAGAGTGTGCGAGTAGCCAAACCAGTGGTATTAAGATCCAAAAGACAGAGCTCAATCAGACTATAGAGGAACTGGAGGCAGTGCTGAAAACCAAGGAAGAGGTTACCACAACTTCCAAACACTGTTAACTGGCTGTCTATAACTGATTATCTGTTATTTAATCTTCTGGTTGAAAGTGTCTATGTTTTAACATTATGCCCTCTATGTCTTTAGGAGCTGGAGCAGCTAAGAGAAAAAGTACAACATGCCAATCACCTGCAGACCCAAAGGGATTCAGTTTCTGAGAAACTTAAGGTAAATATGCACACACAAAAGTTTTCTATTATTGTTACTTAAACTGACCTTGATCATGTATTTCACAAATTTGTATGCATATTTGTGCATTTTCACAAATTTGTATATATATGTGTATGTGTGTGTGTGTGTGTGTGTGTGTGTGTGTGTGTGTGTGTGTATGGGTTCCTTCAGGAGACAGAGTTACATAATCAAGAGCTGGAGGTGCAACTTCGTGAACTAGAGCGACGTTTGGAGAGCAGTCAGCATGAGCAGGAAGCCTTCAGGAAGAGCTTGGGTTCTCTGCTAGAGTTGCTAGATGGCAAAATCTTTGAGCTGACTGAGCTTCGTGACAGCCTTGCAAAGCTAATTGAGGGCAGCTAGGGACTGCAGAATCACTCACTGTAGGCAGAGATTACTAAATTATGCCGTAGAGGCACAACTGAATTGCTGTTTACACATATACTCAACACACAAACCTCACAACACACACACCTGTACATGTTCACATATGTATGCAAATGTGTCTCACATGCACAGAGAAACTCTCCACATACATATACCCTCACACAGGATCCCTGTGAGAAAATTCTGGTACCAACACAAGGACATGTGACCTAAGAGTTTTCTTTCTTTTTTCATCTTTCCTTTTGTTCCTTTTTCATCCCCTACCTAGTTTGTATTCCGCTATGAGGACTCCTCCAAGTGAGACTGGATTTATATCCTGTGTGTTTGGTTCTCCTGTTGTTATATGCTAGGACATTGCAGTGGATTATTTATTTATTTTTTCGCAGTGTCCTGTTCAGGATTTTTTTCAATAGTCAATATGATTATTGTAATTGCATATGTAGGTGCCTGTACCAAGAGCCATGTACAGACTGACTGACTTATTGACTGACTGACTGACTGACTGAACTTGCCTGCTGTTATCAGCTGTTCATCAGATGAACAGATTCCGCCTCTGGTAAAATGTCTCAGAAATTCTGGGAAATTGAAAGACTAGGACTAAGATAAGCAATCCAATTTCCAAGCCAAAATCTCTGGCCCTCTCTTGGTGGCTTCATGATCCCTTTTACAGATGAGCGCAGTCATGTGGTCAACGTTCAAAAAGTGATATCTAAATTGGACAGGAACACTCCACTATTTGAGCAATACAAAATAAACCAATGGATGAGACTGAATAATGGGAATGCAGTCTCACTATCAGGTATCTACTTCCTTCTTTTTAACATGGGGCGGGGACAACATCCATCATCTATGATTTTTTTTAGAAAAATATGAATACTTGGAATTTTTAGTGCACGTGTGGGAAAAAAAAGCCTTGTATGAGTTAAATGAAACAAGTGATGTTTACTTGTTATCATTTTGTTCCATTCCTTTTAAGATGCATTCTTTCTTGGTTATGTGTGGATATAAAAATAATTGCAAACATTGCTATTCATTATTTAATTAAATTAGAAATGTGTATATATCAGTTGGCCACATGACATATTTTTCAATGTTTGATATATGAATGTCCTGGTTTTTTGAAGTAATGGCAATATTTTTCAACTATTTAAAAGTGGATATGAAAGATAAATAATGAAGATAAGAATTTTTTTCCTTTGCCAAAATGTTTTCCTGTACAACCTTTTTGCAAGAGTTGCCTTTGGTACAAAGCCATGCGTCAAGGGTAACTGATTATGGTACTTTTGTGGGGTCATTATTGCCAAAAATCTGTGTCTGATGTAAAACAAATAAAATACAATACAAACTTGGAACTCTTTAAGGGCTTGTAGTTGGTTCTCATGCACTGGAAACAGTTTGATGAGTATGTAGTAGTATGACTTTCTCATACATTTTAAAGTTGGGGAGATCATGTTTGAGTAATAGTTTTAGTGTCAATTACACAACATACTTAAACACACAACTGTAATTATGACTTTGTAGGAAATACTAATAAAATATTAACATAAACAACTGAAAAAAGATTTTCTGTCATTTATGAAGTGAAGCTTACAGGCTGATTGCCCTTAATGGATTGGACCCATTAGTGATCATTTCCATCCTACCCCAAGTTCTCCAGCCATTTAGATTTTTCAGGAGAAAAACTTTTTTGAACTCCTTCAATCTAGATTAAATCAAATGTTTATTTACCAGTAGGGATGTATCCTTGATACCAAGGCTTCTAAGCTTAAGTATAAGTATATATACTCTTTTGATCCCGTGAGGGAAATTTGGTCTCTGCATTTATCCCAATCCGTGAATTAGTGAAACACACACAGCACACAGTGTACACACAGTGAGGTGAAGCACACACTAATCCCGGCGCAGTGAGCTGCCTGCATCAACAGCGGCGCTCGGGGAGCAGTGAGGGGTTAGGTGCCTTGCTCAAGGGCACTTCAGCCGTGCCTAATGGTCGGGGTTCGAACCGGCAACTCTCCGGTTACAGATCCGAAGTGCTAACCAGTAGGCCACGGCTGCCCGAAATGTCAATGACATATAATGTTACGCTTATGTCAATAACATATAATCCATGCCATTTTAGTTATTGTTTCATGGTGATTTTTTATTGGGTATACAACCTTAGAGTTAGAAAATAAATTATAGCATTGCATTGGTGAAAACTTTTAAGCCTGCATGAAGCATACAAGTAATAGTAATAATAGCAAATCAAATATATCCGCAAGTGGCTGTTATCGGGGTCCAAGTACACTTGGAGCATTGTATATTGAACATTGATAGATGAATGGATGTAGATAGATACTGTACATTGATGAATATTGACAGCCGAATAGTTATCAGTGAGTGAATACGAATGGCTGGGTGGATGTCGAGTTATTTATATATGAATGGGTTGATAAGAGATGATACAGTACATAGGTATGACAATCTGCCCCTCAACAGCCCCCTTCCCCCGAACAATTGCACTACCCAATCAAATCCATAGTATTTTATTTATTTATAAAATGTACTGTAATTACACTTATAGATAACCATATTCTACTGCTGTTTATACTGTTCATACTGCACATAGACTTATTTCTACTACTCTTATAATGATACTGCACATATTTATATTTAATTTATATTACTGTAAACCATACCACTTTCTTAAATGTATAATGCCTACACTGCATTATGTCCTGTGCTGTTTATACTGCACCACCTCCCTATAGTGTGTATATTACATTGCTTATTGTTAAATTAGTTAAATGGTGGATGCAAATATACAAATAGATGGATGGATGTACAGTGCATACGGAAAGTATTCACAGTGCTTCACTTCTTCCACATTTTGTTATGTTTCAGACTCATCTTAAAATGAATTCAATTATTTATTTATTTTCTCATCAATATACACACAATACTCCAACATCCCACAAAAAAGCTAGTGTTTGGAGTGTTTTGTACATGTATAAAAAAAATAAAAGACTGAAATAATCTATTTACATAAGTATTCCCACCTTTTGTTATGACACTTGCCATTGAGTTCTGGTGCGTCCTACTTCTATCAATGGTCCTTGAGATGCTTCTACAATTTGATTGGAGTCCACCTGTGCCTAAATGAATTCACTGGACATTCTCTCATATTCTCAAATGAACTCTATATCTCATTCATAGTGATCATTGGGTCCTTGTCTGTGTGTGTCACAATAATAATTGACACATTGATAATTGATGTGTAGGGGTGGACCAATAATAGATTCTGGGATGTTCTTGGGACCGCCATTGTTGCTGCAACTCAAGCTTTTATGTACTGTAAGGAAGAAGCCCAGAGAGACAGCCCTGCAGACACTAGGAAAGACAGAAAGAAACTAAATGTGAACAGTGAGAGAAAAGAGGTCAGGGCAGATCTTCTGGACAGATAAACAATAATAACCACTAAAAATATTGTATGCTAATATTTCACCTTATACTGAACACAACCTCAAGCTCAGGTGTCCACTAACCAGAAGAAGCCCAGAGAGACAGCCCTACATCCACTAACTAAAGACAGAAAGAAAGGAAATGTGTAGAAACAGGAGAAAAGAGTCTTCTGGTATGGTAAGACAAGATAAGGATACAGATGAAGGTAAGGAGGCTGGAGTGAGAGGAGGCAGATGTGTGGAGAGGGAAGAGTGTGCTGGAGTGAGAGGAGAGATGGATACATGTCATTCAGTTCAGTTTGATGGTAAACTTTATGGGGGAGGGAAGCTTAGTGTAACATTAGTACTGTCAAAGAAAACTAAAAAGTGAAAAAGGCAGAAAAATTTCTAGACTACAAAAACATATATGTCGCAATTCATTCCGTCTCAAAGGGTGTAGTACATTTTACAACTAATTTCTGGTCAGAGGTAGCCAAAAAGGTGGCCCTGTGATAGACCAGATAGTAAAAATTGTAGTGTGAAATAATTGTGAACATTTGTACTCAACATAGGCTCTTGATTTATGTTCCTTATTGAGATAAGTAGCAACACTCTCACAAAAAGCAATGAACAAAAAATAAATCCCTTCAGGGTCTAAACAGCAGACCCCACAAGTCTGAAAAATAATTTCGGTTCTCATTTTCAGAGTACATGATCCCTTCTTTTTAAAAATGTGTCTTATGCAAATCTTTCTTTTTTATTTTCCACCCTGAACATGGGCAAAATGCACCATTGAGATCAATTTGTTTTATATACAGTTACTACAGTGCCACCTGTGGTTGTGTAGAGTATCTGTGGTAGGTCTATACAAAACATATTGATCTCAATGGTGCATTTTGCCCATGTTCAGGGTGGAAAACAAAAAAGAAAGATTTGCATAAGACAAGTCATGTTTGCATAAGACAGTTCATGTTTTTAAAAAGAAGGGATCTTGGAGAATAAAGAAAAAAATATAAAATAAATCTTTGTATATTCCCACAAGGTGTTTGGGTGCTCTGAAAATGAGAACCAAAATGATTTTTCAGACTTGTGTGGTCTGCTGTTTAGACCCTGAAGGAATTTATTTTCTGAAATTCAGAAACGTTACTCATGTAGTCATTTTATTATAATAGTATAATGTATCAATCTGTCATTCGCCTTATTCACCCGGCGGCCATTACGAGGCTGAAGGGTACACTTATTGATTACACCTCAGTCCAGCAGATGGTGGTGGTAATGCACTCCGTTTGTAAACTGCCAAAAAAAAGCTCACCGAAAAAGAAGGGTTCACTGGCCTGTTCTTCTTCAGTGAGTTTTTTTTTTAACAGTTTGCAAACGGAGTGCATTACCACCACCATCTGCTGGACTGAGGTGTAATGGCAAGTGTACCCTTCAGCCTCGTAATGGCCGCTGGGTGAATAAGGCGAATAGTCTAATATTTTCAGGTATTAGCCTACCTGTTATCTCGTTGCTGCCATGGCATAACGTTAGTGAACAAACTAAGCAGCTGGGGCACATTAACTTAAGGCAAAGTGTCAATTTCTTTGCCCAATTAAATTGTTAAACATGTCATTTTCTAGAGTTATGTAAAGACAAAGGTTTCCACTTGTCTGACGATATCCGTATTATCTGTCTCCTAATATGTTGTCAAATACGGTCATTTGAATGTTGGTTGTCAGAAAGCTTGCCGTAGTGAAAAAGTAACGTTCGAAGTGGCCAAATCTAATGGCGATTGACTCATCTCCTATATTAAACCATTAAAATGACCAAAAGTCATAGTCTTTTTGATGAAACAGATATGTCAAATATTTAAATAAAGCCGAAATTTTATTGTAATGAGTTTGGGTGTTTTTTTCAATTGTTCTCAAATAAATATTTATTTATTTTAGCTACCCCAGAGCTAACTTGCTAACTAACTTAATGGCAAGCAAGTTAGCTCTGGGGTAGCAAAAATCAAAGTGTGCCACCTTCACATACTGGAGATCACAGTATCCACTCAAAGGCAGAGGACAAAAGTGTGTAGAGCAAAACGCTTGCATTTCCGATTTCGTCCCCACGAGCGTTTCACAGGTGTGATAATTCCAAATCCTCATGTTATTTTCCCATAGGAAAAATCTCAAGATACCGGATCTCCTTATATGGGCAAAGATGGTAGCCCGTCCTTTGGATGAGACGTTAAACCGAGGTCCTGACTCACTGTGGTCATTAAAGATCCCATGGCACTTATCGCAAAGAGTAGGGGGTTCCCCGGTGTCCTGGCTAAATTCCCAACCTGGCTCATTCAATTTGGCCCCCTAATAGTACAGTACGCTGTGTTTGGAAAATAGGCTCCAGCTAGATTTTCATGTAAAAATGTTTTGCATATTTTGCTAATATAGAGTCTAAGATTTGTTTGTCTTCAAATTTTCACGATCCATCTTTACTGTTTTTATCTGTATGTTTTCAAATCAGCGATTATATCTAGTCCGAAAAGTGATTTTCACATTTTCTTCAAATTTGTTGACAATTAATTCCACTTTTTGCACACAAAACCCACAGATAATGTAGAAAGGTTGTTGGTTCTAAAACAATATCCATAGTTTTCAAACTTTGAGTGTCTGAAAAGTGTAAAAAGACCTCCTCCCTTGTTGCCTACTGTATGTCAAAAACGATTTCTTAATCTTTGCTTTTCTTGATGCTTTCCTTAGCCTGCCATGTCATTCTGTTGTCTACCTTAACAGAAATTTGTCTTGGAAATAATCTATAATAGTACAGGCAACACTGTACACAATTAGGTGTCATAGGCATGGGTTGTTAAGTAGCAGATAAGGACTTAATATAGAATATGATGACAAAAAGGAACACAGCTGTTCATTTACAAAGGATTCTAACATCTTAGCTAAACATGGAAGCTTGGAGATTGGCTAGTTTTTCAAATCACTTGGGTCTCCTCCTTTAAGTAAAGGGGTCACAAGGGCTGATTTCCAGACTTCTGGAATAGAACCAGAGCAGAATGTTAATTTAAAAATGGGAGTTAAAGGTTCAGCAATGACAGGGGCTGCAATCTTTAAGAGATGTGGGTCTAACTGATCTGCACCCAGAGAGCTTTTCATACACTTGGAATTACACAAGAGAACCTCAGATTGGTTTACTGGTCTAAATGAGAAGGAAGGGTTATTAGGCCTATTTGAAAACAAAAACCTCTCTTCTTCAGGACTAGTGACACTGAAATGGACTTGTGTCTCTGGTGCCATATCCACATTATTCAATTGATCAAATAGAGTACCACATTTGATAAAGTGATCATTAAAAGCATTACAAATCTCCATCTCATTTACCACTTTAGAATCTAATCTCCATCACTACCAGTGGATCTTGCCAATGCCCAAGCTTTATTTCTTTGAGAAATAATCTCACCTAGATCATGACTTTATCCTAAATCTCTTAAAAGGGGCATGTTTATCTGCTAAGGTTTTAAAAATAGTCTGGAAGTATTCCAATGCAAGTTCAGCATCTGGAATAAGATTTAAAGAAGTAAGGTCACTGGCATGTAGATCATGTAAAAATGCCTGCTCATCAAATCTTTGAAAATATCTCTTATTTACATACAGAGGCCCTGACCTTTGTCTTCTGCCATCTCTAATGCAGCCCACAGGACAATGATCACTGAAATCCATTGGGAATACACAGCTATGCATATAATTATGAGGCTTATTTGTATCATAATCAATCATATCAATATCATATTTACTTAACTGATTTTTTAGTTTTAAACCTGCTAATTAGTATTTGCGGCCTAAAACTGGCCTCCATAGGCAACATAGAATGGGTGAATAGGGTAAAAAATTTAACTCCTTGATATTCTATGAAACTTTACTAGTTGATTATTTATGTAGAGACAATATTTTTTTAAATTACAAGTTTTCTGAAAATATATGTTTATGGATGTAATTTAACAATATCTCATTAATTATGCACTAATTTGCATACATTTCAATTACAAAAAAAATAATCTGAATATTGGATAGTTAACATTGAATGTAGTCAGGTTCAGGTTTGCCTTCAGAACTTTTTTCTGTATTCAGAGCCTTAAAAGAACGGCTTGTTCAAGCACCAGTCCTAGGTTATGCCGATTTAAGTCGTCCCTTTATCTTAAAGACGGATGCAAGCCACGCAGGATTGGGGGCAGTTCTGTGACAGGAGAAGGATGGGTTACAGCGACCAATAGCCTTTGCTAGCCTGGGCTTGCGGCCAAGTGAGAGGAACATGTCAAATTATAGTGCTATGAAACTCAAACTCCTTGCAGTCAAGTGGGCAATCACGGGAAAAAAATGCAAGTATCTCCTGGGCAAGTTCACCGTGTACACTGACAACAATCCCCTCCAATACCTGCAATCAACGAAACTGGGCGCTCTGGAACAGTGCTGGGTATCTCAGCTTGCCCTCTTTGATTACAACTCAAATATCAGCTAATCACAATGCTTCCCACAACCCCACTAACACTTTGCGATCTGTGTCACACATCCCCCTGCCAATTGCCATAGCCAACATGTAAGCCTCGAGTGCACCTATCCAAGACTCTTGGATGACAGAATCTTGTACGGTGGACACCATCCCTGGTCGAACCAAAAAAGACCAAAAAACGTCCTGCAAGGGACTGATCCCTGTATTTCCAGATACCTGTGGTTTTGGTGACAGGGACGACCACCTACCCATTAAGACAAGTGGAGTGAACCAAGGGAAGTCCAGCAGCTGATAAAGCAGTGTCCCAGATACAGGAAGTGGATGGGTACTTTTACCGAGCGATCCAGGCTCCTCCTTCCAGGGATCCAGTGCTGCAGCTTTTACTGCCCAAGGTGTTGCGAGTCAAAGTGCTCACTAGCCTACACAACAACCATGGCCATGCATCTGGGGGTGGACAGGACCACAGATTTGATATGCCAGAGGTGCTACTGGCCCCAGATGTGGCATGAGGTGCAAAATGGGTGTTGTGAGTGTGAGCACTGTGTGGTTGCTAAAGCAAGACAACCCAAGACAGAACCTTCTTGGGAAATCTGTTAGCCACTAAGCCTTTGTAGATTATCTACATTGACTTTACTCTCTTGGATTGGGCTACTGTACCACAGGACAAGAGAATGTTCTGGTAGTCACAAATGTTTTCTCAAAGTTGACCCAGACCTTTCCTACCTATGATCAGAGAGCTTCCACCGTAGCTAAGATTCTAACTGAGGGATGGTTCTACTGTATGTGTATGGCATGGCAAGGAGAATCCACTCTGATCAGGGGCGCAGCTTTGAGGGGGAGCTGTTGAAGTACCTGTGTGACATCTACAGCATAACAAAGAGTAGAACCACCACTTATCATCCAGAGGGGAACGGTCAATGTGAACATTTCAACAGGACACTTCATGACTTGCTTAGGACCTTACCCCCCGAAAAGAAGTGTAAATGGCCCCAGTTGCTCCCTCAGCTCCTGTTTGCCTATAATACCACCATGTACCAGTCAACACAGCACTCCCCATACGAGCTGATGTTCGGTCAGAAGCCACAGTTGCCAGTCGACCACCTACTTGGAAATACTGGAGGTGACCACAGGGACAGTCCACCGATTGATTGGGTGGTGCAACATCAAGAGTACCTGACTTCTGTCTATGCTAGTGCTAGGAGACACTTAGAAGAGGCTGCGGCATATCGTAGGCATGGTGGTCCTGACACTGTACCCATATTACCACGTGGCACTCTAGTCTTTTTCTAGTGGGCAGTGGTAGTGTAGTGGTTAAGGAGCTGGGCTAGCGTGCAGTAACCTGAAAGTTGTCGGTTCAATTCCCAGCTTCCACTGTTATGCCCTTGAGCAAGGCACTTAACCCCAAGTTGCTCCAGGGACTATGTGATCCTTTGTAATTGACATACAGTATGTAAGTGACTTTGGTCAAGAAGTGTCTGCTAAATGTAATGTACATGTACACTCTTTTGCAAGAACCATTTTCACGGTCGCCACAAAATCCAGGATACATGGGTGTCCACCAAGTATGAAATTGTGGAGTGTCTGGATGGAATTGGCTATAAGATCAGGCCGTATGGACAGGAGGGCCCCCTTAAGACCATGCATCGCTCCGAGCTTAAACCTGTTCCCACCAGTCAAGATTCATCCAGCCCACCAGCACTGGCTGATCCACAGCCTCATGGAGGTATCGGGAGGGAGCCAGGCCTCAGTAACCCTGCAGTTGGAGAGCCGTTGAGGATAGCCATAGTCCACACCAAGACTAGTGCTTAGCATCACCAAGATGTTGTTAACTTTAGCCTTGACCAACTATCCCAGGCTCATTTGGAGGGCGTACCAGATTAAAGAGAGCAAATGCATATGGTTTAGTGTCTGACCAATGTTTTCCCTTGAGTCATTTGTTTTTTGTATTAGTTCAGGCTGTGAGAGGGCCATCCGTGGTTTGTCTGTCTGTTTGTTTGTTTGTTTGTAACTTATATCCGTGGTTTGTCTGTCTGTTTGTACCTTATATTCTTTTGTTTGTTCATTTTGCCTACTGTGGGTTCAGAGCTGGCCACAGCACAATTACAGCAGCAACTGCTGTAGGAAATGATATAGCTACTGGCAGTAAGAAACATTGTGCAGCTTTGTTTATTGACTTGTCAAACAGGTTACTTCTTGAAAAACTAACCTCTTTTGGTCTAGATGAAGTTTCCTTTAAATGGTTTTAAAACTACCTCTCTAATAGAACACAGTGGGTAGATGTGACAGGATCAACCTCAGAGCCATTGAGACTAAATAATGGTGTTCCACAGGGCTCAATTTTGGGACCACTGTTGTCTACACTGTATATCAATGACATCTGTGCTTCAATAGAAAATTGTAAAGTGCATTTCTATGCAGATGACACAATCCTTTATGCCTATGCACCATCTGTAGAGCAAGCAGTGTCATATCTTCAATGTGCATTTGATTGTGTGCAAAAATCCTTGAAAGATCTTAAAGTGGTTCTAAATGAAGCAAAAACAAAATATATGATCTTTACTAGATCGAGAAAGTGTGACCTTGATGCCTATAACATTTGTTCCCTAAATGGGGCACAAATTGAGCAAGTTTCTCAATACAAATATCTGGGCATTTGGCTAGATAACAAACTATCATTTAGAACACATGTGCTTGATCTCACAAAAAAAGGTAAAAAATTAAATTAGGTGCACTGTACAGGATTAGGTCTTGCTTCTCTTTAGAAAGCAAAATGACCATTATTCAAGCAACTACAGTATAATGTCAGTCCTAGACTATGGTGACATTGTGTATATGCATGCAGCCCCTTCCACTCTGAAATCACTTGATGCAGTTTACCACAGTTCACTACGTTTTATAACTGGAGATGGGTTTCAAACTCAGTGTAAATTATACCAAAATGTAGGATTGTCTTCCCTCTATGATAGGCGGGAAAGGCACTGCCTCCTTGTTGTTTATAAGGCATTACTGGGAAAGTTACACATTACTATTACTAAGTATCACAACCTTTAGTTCATGTATAACCCAATCACACATTGGGTTTCAGAAGAACATTGTAACAGATATTTTGAATATGCAATTAAATTCCATGTCTCGCATAAGCAGTAATAATGTAACATATTATACAATTATACCACCAACAAGTAAGTATACTATGTGTATGTAGCAGAAATCATCTAACATCCAAGTTATTCATCCATTGATACCCTCTCTCATAAGCAGTAGACATGTAACAGGTAAGTATTACAGATGTGTATGTAACAGTAATCATATAACTATTCATCAAATGACAATCTCTCTAATAAGCAGAAACCATGTAACAGGTAAGTATTTGTGTGTGTGTGTGTGTGTGTGACGGCGCCAATTGTGTCTGTGCTCGCGCGCGTGTGTGTGTGTACAACATTCATGTATTGATGCCTTCCTTCAGAACCACATAGAGAGTGTAACATAGCAATAACCTCTATAGTAATGCAATAACCTCTATCGCGATTAGCGTTAGCTAACATACATTCACTCATTGGGACTGACGCTGACACAAACTTGGAGCTAATACACAAAATGATACCTTCAGTATTTACTTTTAGCCTATTTTTCATAACAGTAAACATCATACATCATTACATACACAGTATTCATTTTTGAACTGTATTATTCCTCTAGCTGACAAGCTTTCGTATAATGTAACAAACATACTCAGTGGCTTTGCCGATAACCGTTAACTGACCGCGCGCCACTGTACCAGAAGAAGCTAGTTAAAACTCACAAGAAAACTCGTTGTTGTAGAGAGTTAACATTACCACAGGTCGTACTTCTACTACTGTTAACTAATTTCAAGATTCTGTTTTAAGTGTATTTACCTGTTGGGAATACAAAAAGATGTGACAGTTCATCAGCGCACTTCTACACACGTAACTTACTTGACAACTCTTGTTCTGTCGTCAGCTATTTACCAGTAGTTGCCTATGTGTATTACAGAGCGCCATCTGCTGGAGAGTTTACTCTTAACAGGGATGAATATCACAATGAGAGGTCTACAGAATCAGTGGTAGTGTTCCAAGTCTAAAAAATTAAATGGGGTTCAGTCTTTTATGTTTTCTCAAATCACCCTATGCCACACATGCTTTTAGGAAAACAATCTTTTTATCATAGTTCCATCTTCAATGAGCGATTACCAGCTCGTTTTTGTAACAGAGATAGCTGTTTATTGTCCCTAGGTTTACAGAAACACCTATTCATATTAATACGTAGCCTATGGAGTGCTGCCGACCACTGTTCATTACGGCCCAGAATGCCTTGCATGTCTTTACAACAAAACAACACAGTAAAACCTAAATGCCCGTAAACATATGCATTTGCATACTCGTAATATTTTTAATAATACTCTCCCATCATGATATTTAACAATAATGAAACATTTTATTTGAATACCGTCAATGTGAAAACAACTATTATGTAAACTATATATAGCTACTGTTCTCCTTGCTATTTCAGTTTGTAAGTCCATACTATCCCATGGCAGAACAAGGATTTCATGATTGGGCAAGGTTGCCCGGAGACATTGTGACTGCCCAGAGACATTGAGCATACTTGGAAGGTGATTGGTGCAAAGGTGAGAGTTACCAAATACCTGTGGGTGGTTTGCCAAATGATGGAAACTTTTGGAATGTTTTCTTTTTTTTTTTTAGCTTATGCACCCTCACATTGGAGTCCCGAGTTCAAATACAAAATTTGGTATCGATATGTGACAGTGTTCCTGAGATATGGACGACTTTCTGTTTGAAGCTTAGCCGCCGATTTCGTTTGGCTGTGACGGGCAAACGCTTTTTAAAAATCAAAATTCCTTCCGGTAACTTTTGTGAGGCTTGGTCCAAGGATAATGTACGTCAAGTTTCGTGGCGTTCGGACCAAATTTGTGACCTGTGAAAATTTAGTTTCGCTTTCTGTTCAATCCAATATGGCGGACGAACGACACGCCCACCTGACGTCATCTCCGCGACCAACTTACACCGGTACTGACCGGACGTTTTAAAGTTGGAACGGTGTCTCTGTCTCAAAGGGCCGATTTCGTTTGGCTGTGACGGGCAAACGCTTTCGAAAATCAAAAATCCTTCCGGTAACTTTTGTGAGGCTTGGTCCAAGGATAATGTCGCGTCAAGTTTAGGTGGCGTTCGACCAAATTTGTGACCTGTGAAAATTTAGTTTCGCTTTCTGTTCAATCGAATATGGCGGACGAACGACACATCACCTGACGCCATCTTAGCGACCAACTTACACCGGTACTGACCGGACGTTTTAAAGTTGGAACGGTGTCTCTGTCTCAAAGGGCCTAGGCGCTAGAGCTGACAAAAAATTAGGGAGACGGGAATAATAATAATAATGATAATAATAATAAAACTTAAGAAGAACAATAAGTGTGCTGCTTTGCAGCAAGCACACTTAATAAAAATGTGCTTTAAAACACCAACACCATTAAGACAGCATCCAAAAATAAAAGTGGCCTATGACCTATCCGATCGACATTAAGGACATTCTGAAAAAGCCAAAGCCTGTTAATTGAAGCTCACCAGCTAAGACAGCCTATCATCGTTGCACATTTGGAAAACATAATAAGTGATGCTGACCTGCCAGTTGGTGAAACTACACTTTATGATCCTCGTGGGTTTGTGTCCAGGAAAACTAATGAAGTTGAGCAGGAACTGCTTTAGTGCAAGGCAAACTTTACGCACCGACCGACAGCTTGCCGATATGCTCTGCGTCTCCAACACTACAAAAAAACTCCTAGTCGGAGAGTGTAGCCTATTAAAAACTATTTTATCCCAAATGCCATCAGCATTCTTAACCAAACTTAGTGACAACACGCATGCCCGGCTGAGCTGTTATGTAGCCTAGTCTATATTTAAACTTATTTATTAATTTTCTATAGGTTTTCCCTTTTTTTTCCACTGTACTTGTTTTAGTTATATCAATGTGTCTGAGATGTTGTTTGTCCATCTGTCTGGTGAGCCAAACACAAATGTCCACTATGGTGTAGGCTAGCTAGCCTACATTAAAGATTTATTTTATTCTACTAATCCACCATGCAATGCATAATGTAGGGATGGATAATGATTTTCAAGTAGCCTATATTTAGGATTCAGCTGAAAAACTCTAGCACTCTTGAAAAACTTGTTTGGAAAAGAATGGATAGGCTATCATGTGATGTCGTGGTCTTATCGCCCTCTCACGGTGAATTGCACAGATGAATATTACATGATTTTGTGCTTCTTTGTCAATCGGACCTTCGTCAAAATGAAACGCCATTGTGTGACAAGTGTAAAAATAGCAGCCTGATTGAACATGCACTGAAATAACCGAACATAATTGAACATAACCTGAACAAAACCTACCCCCTACCAGGTTAAGTTCAGAGCCTATGTTACCATAGTTACTTACATAGCCTGATCATTTTTGAGCTTTCTGGAACTGAAATCCCAGGTTTACCGTTTACTCTGGGTTTACATATCCAGTTCAGTTCAGAGCCTATGTTACCATAGTTACTTACATAGCCTGATCATTTTTGAGCTTTCTGAAACTGAAATCCCAGGTTTACCGTTTACTCTGGGTTTACATATCCAGTTCAGTTCAGAGCCTATGTTACCATAGTTACTTACATTGCCTGATCATTTTTGAGCGTTCTGGAACTGAAATCCCAGGTTTACCGCTAACTCTGGGTTAACATACCCAGTTAAGCCAGTAAACCTGCTTTCTGGAATACCCCCCTGGTTGAAAAACATCCCAAAAAAATACTTTTCTATCCCCCACAATTGAAATGAACATGGTGTCATTGGAATGTAATGCTTCTTTTTTTATGCCAATCTCAGGCCATGTCCCTGGGTAAAAAAAAATCCAGCGAAAGCTAAATTCTTTGTCCAGGTGTGCCCTTATTAAGGTTTAGCGGAGTTGTGCATGTTTGGAGAAGAGTGATCCATGATCAGCATCCAAGATGACAAAGTGATCCATTTTGAGATGGAGCGAAAATTTCAACCACCAAAACACCATCCATAATGTGGAGATTATCTACAGAAATGTATTAGTTTTGCAGACAATCGAACATGGTGAACTTTAACGGTAACACTAAAAACACTAAGATTTTTCAGGGGTGCCAATAATTGTGAGCAATGTGTTTTAGTTAAATATTTATTTCTTCATGAGATTTTCCTTTTTTTTCTTAATTTTTTTCATTGAGAGATTACAATAAATCACCAACATATTGTTTTTTATAGGCTACCGGTTTTTACTTTAGCAGAGGTGCCAATAATTCTGGAGGGTACTGTATGTTGCCTATGCCCCTTTTGAAATACGGGTTTATGAGGTTCGAAGACTATCACATTCTGTTCATATTTACATTTTATAGGGGTTTTTTTTGGGCACCAGGCTGTTTTATAAAGATCTGAAATTCCTAACCTATTCTGAAGATCCGCTGTAGCCACATAGGCCCTACTTCGATTCATTTGAAAAATTTCAACTGATCTGTGCTTTGCTCAAGGAGATTTGAAAATTCCACAGTGGACATTAATGGGTAAATAAATAAATTTTAATTTGTATTATTTGTTGTTGTATTGTAGTATTATGGATAATGTTTTATAAAGGTTTATCTTCAACAACAAAACCCAACTTAAAAGCTTGATTATTGGTGAAAGAAAAAAAAAAAAACTTTCTTTGCTTTTCAACCCATCCCACCTTTCTTATACCAATTCTTGCCCAGCTTTATCTCACTAGGCAAGTTGTTTGTCTTGAGATCCAGAGGTTCTCGATGTGAGACCTGCCTTTGTCAGATTTCACATCTTTTACTTCCTCTGTAGTTGAGGTTTAGAAATTAAAATGCTGACTTTGGTTTATTGGTTTATTTCAGGAATGAGAAAATTATTACAACTGCAGTCTTTCCTCCTAAACCCAGCTGTATCAGTCTCCTACAGGTCAATGTTAAATCAAGTTTGAAAAAGATAATTTGCCCCACACCCCTGCCTTACTTAAGGGGGCATGCATTTTCTAATTACCAAACAGTTAACAGGAATACATTAATCAGAAAAGCAAAATGAAACAAAAGAAGTTTGAAAAAGCATTTTATATCAGGATAGTATTGCTATACATTTTTTTCTATATTAAGTCTTCATAAATATATATGTAGTTTAAGCGATCATGCAAATGGACCTCGAACTTTATGTTGAACTTCAAATACACATGAAATAAAGGTTTTCAGTTTTCATAATATAGTATTGCACATATGTAGTGACCTCTTGAAACTAAGTTTAAGTGTAGTGTTGGCTGCAAACCAGTTGTAACAGTTATAAGGAAAAATAAGTTTACAGACAAAGGCCAAAATATTACAGAGAACAACGTAATCCAAAAGTCAGCCACATAGATGCTTACGGGGCACAGAAGTAAAATATTAAGCTTGTTTCTTACTCCCTGGCTAGTCCATGAGAGGCCTTTAATACTTGCTGGGGTCTTAATACAAGTTCTGAGCTCAAGCAATAGCCATTTTGCATCCTCTCAATCAATCGGTCTTTTGCAGTTAGCTACTGTACAGTACCTAGTGGGTGACACAAGTGGAGTGCGAAGTCGCGGACATCTCACTCACAAAATGCAACAAAATGTCTGTCAGAATGATGACACCAAGTATTTTAGACCCATTTGTCTGCAGTGCACAATAAAAGTATCTATCTACAGGAATACAGGAACAGCTAATTGAGCTGAAGAGTGACTACACTGTGCAAGATGCTGCAGTGAGTCCAAGTGTCGACAGGTACCCAGGTTCAAATCCAACCCGGTTCATATTCCAATCCTACCCCATCTCTCTCCCACTCACATCCAGTCACTCTAGTCACGGTCCTGTCTGAATAAAGGCAAAAACTACCCTCCAGCCCTTTGCATAGCATGCGGTCATACAAAATTAATCTGAGAAGCCTTGACATAAACCAATGAAAAAAATATATAACATTTTCCAAATTACATCACTTAGTAAGGCAAAGGACTGCTAGCTGTAGTTGTTCAGAACTATCTCATGGTACACTTACAATGAAGGTGATGTAGGGAGGATGACTGATTTCAGGAAATAAATTAATAATAAACGGTTAACATTTTGGTTCAACCCATTTTTAGCCTTAGGGCTAGTTGGCAAAACATGTAGATCAATGGAGAGGACAGCAAAGCAGTAATTGCTTTGGCTTAGAACTCATGCTTGTAAAAATAATCAAGGTCCATAATAAATGTGTTTGTGTACATATACCCAAATCATGTGTGCCCCTTTCACATCGATATCCATTCAAAGTACTGCATACATGAGCTATTAGGCTGCAAACGTTTTTAGTCCATAAACCAAGACTTGAGTTGAGAACACAGTGGGTCTAAATACAGGACATGAATACAAGATTGACATCTTAGTTTTTCAGCCTTTTTTTGTATGCCAGTAGAATATACTACAAAATAAGATAATGCATAGAGTGTAGAATCAACATGGTTATGTCAACATTGAAAGAAATAACAAAAGATTACAAAAACACTATACATGTGAAAAAATGAAACAAGCCGAGTTCAGTACAGTATGACAATCCATTACTCCTCCAGATGTAACAGTGTAGTGTGTTGCTATGAGCGCTAAATCTATGGGAGGTGGCATATTAGCCTAAGTGATTTTGCATTTCCCAGTACTAGCATGCTTAGAGTGCAACAACACACTATCTACAGTAGAATTTTGCATGTTGACTGGAATGAAACCTTAATGTTCAGTTCAAGATTTCTTGAGACATACAGGGTCCATGGCAACTCATCACTCTCATTAAGCAATATCTCACGCTGAGATTGCTTAACGAGCATTTTTTGTGTTTTGTTTTTGAAAACATGCTTAGAATGCAAGAACACACTTTCTACAGTAGTCTTGCATGTTGACAGATATGAAACCTTACTGGTCAAAACCTTTGGAAGTAATCAGGTATTCCTAATATGGAGTTAATCTGAATTTGGCCCACCAGATCATTGGGAAGAACAGGAATGAAATGCACTGCCTCACCACTGGGACATTTGTTTTCTTTTTAAAAATAACAATAGTGAAACACAATAACATTGTTAATGTCCATTCAGAACCATTACACAAGACACTGTAAGAGAGACTTTTTTACTGTAGGTGGCAGTACTACACAGTTTACGGGGGACATTTTCTTGGGCCTCACCCAGTAAGAGAAATAAAAAGTAATTTTAATACAATTTAAAAAGTCTCCCTTTCTCGTAATGTCTTAACTCACGGACGCAGGAGGAGACAAAACAGACTTCTTTCTGAGTCTTTCTAAACAGCTGGAAAGAAGCACAAAGTGAAAACACATTACACAGTTATTACACATATACTGCAGTACAGATAATCACTTGCCTTGGTCAACATTATATGAATGCAAAAAACATATTTGCTATGATATGGACAGAGGCACAGGGTTGGAATGCATAAGAAGCTTTTTACAAGGTGTTATAAGTTCTTTATATGTGCTATGATTATTGAATAAGCTACACTTTTAAGGACCCAATTATTTCCAGGTTTGGTAAACTAATTTATACACATGCCAGATATGAAATCTCAGACATAGAGGGAAGATGTGTGTGTTGACTAATGGGTCTGTGTGGACGTTTCAAACAAGTGACCAAACCTTAGTCATAAGTGTAGCCTATACACATTTACATTTTATAATGTATGTATGTCTTTCCATATTTGTGTGTGAGAAGTATAAATGTCTGCATGACCTAGCTCTCCCAATCTGTGCAGGGAGGTCCCTCATCCTCAGACTCTGACTCAGGGGAAGCTTCTTTGATACGACGCAGGGCTTCATGAATACTACGAGTTAAGGGGTCACAGGTGTCAGGGGGCAGACTGCGGCCCCCATGTGGTGGCACCTTCCTCAGTTTGACACCTTTGCGGATTTGGGCCAGAATGTTGCTGCCGTCATCTGTGTTTGGGTCAGGTGCCATCACGCGCAGCTCTGCTTTGCGTAGGTGGAAGCTACCACGTTTCAGGGATGCCAGCACCTCATCCATTGGAGAGCTTGCTACTAACAAAAAGCATAAAGGAAGACAATTCATTATGTTAGATTTTTAATAATTTACTGCAGTATATAAATGGTGAAAATAGTGTGACTTATTTCTACGTAAAACACTAAACCCATACAATTGCTTCCGACACATGAGCTGGATGAGACAGGTGTATGTCAAATACTACAAATATACACTGCTCAAAATAAATTAGGGAACACTTTCATAGGAGTATAGCATCAAGGCTATCAAACGTGTAAGCTATTGGTATGGCCAGTTACATAACAGAGGGGGTTGTGAATCAGTTTCACCTGCTTTGGTGTCATCAAAGTTAACAGCAGGTGCACTAGAGGGGCAACAATGAGAAGACCCCCCAAAACAGGAATGGTTTTACAGGTGGTGGCAACTGATAATTTTTCCATCTTTATCCTTCTTGAGTGATTTTTCACAAGTTTCGCATTTGGGTAGGGTTAGTGTCACTACTGGTAGTATAAGCCAGTACCTGGAGCCTACAAAGGTTGCACAGGTAGTCCAACTCCTCCAGAATGGCACACCAATACGTTCCATTGCCAGGACTTCTGTGTCTACCAGCGCAGTCTCAAAAGGAGATTCCTGGAGACAAGCAGTTACTCTAAGAGAGCTGGGCAGTGTGGTAGAAGATCCTGTACCCAGCAGCAGGACCAGTATCTGCTCCTTGTGCAAGGAGGAACAGTAGGAGCCCTGCCAGAGCCCTACAAAATGACCTCCAGCAGGCCACTGGTGTGAATATCTGTGACCACACTGTCAGAAACAGATTTCATGAGGGTGGCCTAAGGGCCCGATGGCCTCTAGAGGGGCCTGTGCTCACTACCTAGCACTGTGGAGCTCAATTGCCATTTGCCATAGAATACAAAATTGGCACGTCCGCCATTGGCGCCCTGTGCTTTTCACAGATGAGAGCAGGTTTATCCTGAGCACATGTGACAGACGTCAAAAGGGTCTGGAGATGTTGTGGAGAACATTTTGCTGCCTGCAACATCATTCAGCATGACCGATTTGGTGGTGGGTCAGTGATGGTCTGGGGAGGCATACCCTTTGGAGGGACGCACAGACATCTGTGGGCAAGACAATGGCACCCTCACTGCTCTTAGGTATCGGGATGAATCTTCAGGCACATTGTCTGACACTGTACTGGTGCAGAGGCCCCTGGGTTCCGCCTAGTGCACAACAATGACCGGCCACATGTGGCGAGAGTGTGCATGCAGTTCCTGGAGGATGAAGGAATTGATAGCATTGACAATCCCCCACACTCCACTGACTTAAATCCAGTAGAACACCTCTTGGACATTGTGTTTTGGTCCATCCAACACTGGCAGGTTGCACCACAGACTGTCAAGGAGCTCAATGATGGCAGTGTCCACATCTGGGAGCAGACCCTCAGGACACCATCTGCCGTCTCATTGTCAACCATGTGGGGTCCATACGAACTACTGAGTACCATTTTGAGTTGCTGCAATGAAATTTAGGCAAAATGGACGAGCCTGTGGCATCATTTTTTTTTACTTTTTTCAATGATTTTCGTGGGGGTCTTTGAATTCAGCCATCTGTAGGTTGATCATTTTCATTACCAAAAAATATTGTGGCATCCTTTACCCAGTACACATTACCCAGTGCATATCAGTATAGATATCCAGCATGAGTTTTTTCCCATTGAGATCTAATGTGTTTTCAAAGTGTTCCTTTAATTTTTTTGAGCAGTGTAGATAAACATGTCTCAAAGATAATACTTTATTTTGCCACACAACAATGTCGGTAATTGTTGATACAAGATAGCTCAATTCTAATTGAAAAAAAGCAACAAAAATAAAATACAGTAAAAAGCACGAGTGAGTATATGGAGAAAGTGAGTAGGTAAAGATCATATGTCCACTGTATGCTCAACGTCCCTGTAATGTACACCATGTTCCAAATTATAATGCAAATTGGATTTAAGTGTCATAAACATTTATTTTTTTGCTTTTCAATTAAACTCATGGATGGTATTGTCTCTCAGGGCTCTTTGGATCATTGAAATCAATCTCAGACACCTGTGATAATTAGTTTGCCAGGTGAGCCCAATCAAAGGAAAACTACTTAAGAAGGATATTCCACATTATTAAGCAGGCCACAGGTTTCAAGCAATATGGGAAAGAAAAAGGATCTCTCTGCTGCTGAAAAGCGTGAAATTGTACGAAAACATTGGATATTTCCCGAAACGTATGCGTGATCATCGTACGAAGTTCACAGAGGTTCAATGGTGGTAAACAGTATACGAAGTTGTACGTCTTAACTAATAAATGAGAAGTTTTTAACAGCTAGTGTGGACATTTGCATTTCTTGATACCAGGAACATTTTATACAGATAAGAGATGAAAATGACAATGTGTTTTGGTTTGAGTATTGTGTGTTGACCCGTCACGCATTGAACGTGTTACCTAAAAATGCAACAAAAACGCATGAATCAATCAAACGTAATTAATCAATGCCAAATGGTGGTTAATAAAATAATGAATAGTAAAACCAGAAATAAATAGGTAGACTGTAAAGACAATGACGTAGCCTAATGACAAACACCAGAAGAAATGCCTATTTAGTGCTAAGTGACTGGTTGTGGTCACGGCTCAGAAGTTGAAATAAATTCGGATCGGCCCATGAATCTGCTCATTTTTCCGATCCCCGATTCAGCTAATTTGTCAATATCGGGGCCAATATCCGATCCTAATATCGGATCGGTGCACCCCTACTCAAAACTGCTATTCATCTCATCTCGTCAAGGTACATAACCTGAGTCTGACATTAGATATATGTAGATTATCTTGTGTGTATTTGAATGTGCTTCACCTCTTCTCCACTGGGATGACTCCAATGACGTGGTCTTCCTGAGTTTACGACGGGCACTGAGAAGTTGACTACTGTCAAACCGGGCACTAAAAGACCCATGAGGTGAGGGGGAGGCTGCGGAGGGCTGCTGCTTGGGGCTGACGGCATCTGTAAGCCCCTTACTGCCAATATCATCACAAAAGGGTGGTGGAGGTGGTGGTGGTGGTGGAGGGGAGGAAGGCAGAACAAAGGCAGTGGCTATGTTTGGGTGCAAAGAGCAAGGGGCAGAGAGGACGGGCTTAGCTCCGTCAGCAGGTAACGAGAAACAGACTAAACTGCCTGCAGACCCTTCTGGAGGGACCATGGAGGTGTCACAGTCATCTGTCTGCACACTGGCCACCTGTGTCTGTGTCATCATCTGTGTATGCAGCTGCTTTTCTGTTGAAGTCATGGACTGGATGGCTCCACATTTCTTCCTATTGTGGGCCAATCGCAGCCTCTGGGACTTCAGGGTGACCTGACCAGGGTAGCGCTGAAAGGAAAAAAGCAAACATCTGACTTAGTACTAAAAAATTTAGCTCAAGAAGTCAGTGTGCATGTAACCAATATGCCCAGAGTCGATGTCCAGTCTATTCTAGTATATGTGCATGGCTCTACTCACTACCCTACCTGCTTGAAGCTACGTAGGCGGTCCAGGGTCTTCTGTCTCTCCTGTCTAACTCTTGAGTTCCTGAGCTCCTCCTCCTCTTCATTCTTCAAATGTCAGGAGAAAACAATATAAGCTTAGTGGTCAAAGCATAGAAAACACATTAGTGCATTATGAAGGGGGCATATGGAGGCTCAAAGCAGTCTGATATCAAGGTGAAGTTCAAGGCCACTCACCTGGTGAAGACCATGCTGCGAGTCGCCACTGACTTCATTTCTGCGATGCTGGATCTTCTGGTTGTGATTGATGACACAGATTTCCTGATGAGAGCAAATGAATCATGTCAAGCACATTGCTAACAATTACTCTCTTTAAGATACCAGTCTATGCTGTCTGTTGATGCTATGGTGATGGCGCCACAAACTGTTACAGAATGCAGCCTGCCTGTCCCTTTTGAATTATTTCAGCTATTTGTTTTTCTCCTTTGATAGATAGATAGATAGATAGATAGATAGATAGATACTTTATTGATCCCAGGGGAAATTTAAGGTCTCAGCAGCATACATACAAGACAAACACATTCTTTAACAGCAGAAGAGTAATTAAAGTATATAATATAAAAACACAACTAAGCAGTAAGGACAGTAGAAGATAAAGAATATGCTAAATATACTAAAATACAAATTATACTAACACTTAATACAATATATACAAATATACTAAAATACAAATAACACAATTACAAATGATACTAACACTTAATCTAAATCAATTCTAAAAACAGTATCCACATAGTGGTGATTAATAAATCAAAGGTGCTTGCAATGACTGAGGCAGGGACTGAGCCTGTGATTCTCTGTGCATAGTAAGGTATGGTAAGGTGCTCTAAGGTGCTCTGTGTGAATGAGTGTCATGGTGGTAGTGCAATGGTGATAGTGGTCATGGTGATAGTGCAAATGAGTAAGTCAACAGTGCAACAATGCAGAAATAAAGTAAAGGAAAGTCTATATATCTATATATTTAACTATTTAAGAACATGTATAAGTGTGGCCACAGTTCGGCTGTGGCATGGAGGGGGGGGTTATGCATATGTGCTAATGTGCTAATATAGCACGCAAACAGTGAGGCATAAAGACAGTGGTACAAGTGGCTAGTGGACAGGCAGTACCAAACATGGAGGGGATGAAGAGGCAGACAGACTATGCAGAGAAGTCTATCTCTCTTCTTCCCTTAAGTGAGGTATTGAACAGTTCAATGGCCCTGGGGACAAATGACTTTCTCAGTCTGTCAGTTGTGCAAGGCAGTGAGCGAAGTCTCCAGCTGATCAGGCTCTCCTGTTTAACAATAGTGCTGTGGAGTGGGTGACACTCATTGTCCAAGATGTTGATCAGTCTGTTCAGGGTCCTTTTGTCAGATTGTGAAGTGATACACTCCAGTTCAGCTCCCACTACAGAGCCAGCTTTCCTTACCAGCCTGTCAATTAAGCCCCACATCCTTCTTCCTTGTGCTTCCACCCCAGCATACTACTGCATAGAAGAGGACGCTGGCAACAACAGACTGGTAGAACATCCTGAGGAGCTTACTGCACACATTGAAGGACCGCAGCCTCCTCAGGAAGTACAGCCTGCTCTGCCCTTTCTTGTAGAGTGCATCAGTGTTGGCTGACCAGTCCAGTTTATTGTCCAGGTGGAGACCCAGATACTTGTAGGTGCTAACCACCTCCACATTGACCCCATCAATGTGAACTGGTAGCAGAGTGGGCTTAGACCTGCGGAAATCCACCACCATCTCCTTGGTCTTTGAAGTGTTAAGTTGAAGATGATTGAGTTTGCACCATTGCACAAAGTCCTCCACCAGGCTCCTGTACTCCTCCTCCTGCCCGTTCCTGATACACCCCACAATTGCAGTATCATCAGAAAACTTCTGCATGTGGTATGACTCGGTGTTGTAGCAGAAGTCAGATGTGTACAGGGTGAACAGGACTGGAGAGAGCACAGTTCCCTGTGGCGCTCCGGTGCTGCAGATCACAGTGTCAGAGACAGTTCTTCAGTCTGACGAACTGTGGTCGCTCGGTCAGGTAATCTGTAATCCAGGTTACCAGGTGAGCGTCCACACCCATCTGCAAGAGCTTGTCTCCCAATCTGAGGGGCTGGATGGTGTTACAAGCACTTGAGAAATCAAAGAACATGATTCTCACAGCACTTTTCCCCTTGTCCAGGTGGGAATGTGTCCTGTGTAGAAGATAAGTGATGGCATCGTCCACGCCCACTTTCTCCTGGTAAGCAAACTGTAACGGGTCTAGTGCATGGCGTACCTGGGGTCTGAGCATGCCTAAGACCAATGCTCCATTGTCTTCATCACATGTGATGTAAGAGCGACAGGTCTGTAGTCATTAAGCTCACTAGGGTGTGGCTTCTTAGGGACAGGGGTGAGACATGATGTCTTCCACAGTGTTGGAACTTGTCCAAGGTGTAGGCTCAAATTGAAGATGTGCTTTAGTGGTTCCCCCAGTTCAGCAGCACAGGCCTTGAGTAGCCTTGGGCACAGTCTGTCAGGCCCAGCTGCTCCTTTGCCATGCAAGGCAATGCCTTTCTATCGACTGACACTTTTACTTTAGTTTTTGGCTTACACTAGATCAGATTAGTTTTACATTTTCATGGAGTAACAATCTATTTAAACAATGGTGCGCTCAAATACAAGAGATGGTGTGAAGGCGAGAGTGAGACACGAAAGAGAGGCAACGGAATCGGGGAATCACCAGGACATTCAAACATATGTGTCCACACTTGGGTGACAGGCTAGTAGGCTCCAACGGACGGCAACATTCAGGCACCATCACCAAATTCAGAAAAAATGCTATGGTTGCTAGGGTATTGCTAAGGTTCATATGGTGGCATATAAATTTGCTGCTATGCTGGTTGCTAGATAGATAGTTTGATCAATGTTGATAAACAGTTTAATGGATGTGTATATGTAGATAGTTTAATGGATAGATGAATAGTTTGAAGTAGAAAGATGGAGACAAGGTAATGATGTTGGTTGCTACGGTGGTTGCTAGGTTGTTGCTAGGATAATTAAAATGGTTGCTAAGGTGTTGCTAAGGCACATATGGTGGTTGCTATACCAAATAAAGCAGTTGCTATGCTGGTTGCTAGGGTAATCATGTTGGTTGCTATGGTGGTTGCTAGGTTGACTTTATAGTGGTGGTTGCTAGATTGTTGCTAGGGTAATTAAGATGGTTGCTAGGGTGTTGCTAGGGAACATATGGTGGTTGCTATGCCATATAAACCATGTGCTATGCTGGTTGCTATGGTGGTTACTAGGTTGACATGGTTTAACCATTGGAGCCCGATTGACGCAAATTGCGTCAAAAAACACACCCATTCTTCTCGGTTACATTGCTCCGGAACTATTAGTCGCAGCGAGATAAAACCTTTATTGGGTGACGGAGCAGAAGTGGGGTTAATTAAATCATCGTGTCAGATTCCATCATGGCGGACAATGAACATAAATTAATCTTATTTTAATCTTTGTTTAAACTGGTTTAACTAATCCAGGGTTAAAATTAAGATGTCCCTGGTCTCTGGTTAATTAATCCCCTATTTAAACCTAGATTTACTAAGCCTAGTTTAGCTCTGGTGGTGCATGTTGCTGATATTGGCCCTACACATAAAACAAAGCACCAACAACTACACCGTGTTCCAAATTATTATGCAAATTGGATTTAAGTGTCAAACATTTTTCTTTGGTTTTTCAATTAAACTCATGGATGGTATTGTGTCTCAGGGCTCTTTAAATCATTGAAATCAATCTCAGACAGCTGTGATAAGTAGTTTTCCTTTGATTGGGCTCACCTGGCAAACTAATTAAGAAAGATGTTGCACATTATTAAGCATGTCACAGGGTTCAAGCAATATGGGAAAGAAAAAGGATATCTCTGCTGCTGAAAAGCGTGAAATTGTGTACTACCTTGGACAAGCTATGAAAACATTGGATATTTCCCGAAAACATATACGTGATCAAAGTACTGTGAAGAAATGTGTCGCTGATTCAGAGCACAGGCGGGTTCGTGCAGACAAAGGCATAATAAGGAAGGTTTCTGCCAGACAACTTCATAGGATTAAGAGAGCAGCTGCTAAAATGCCATTGCAAAGCAGTAAACAGGTAATTGAAGCCGCTGGTGCCTCTGCAGTCCCGCGAACCTCAACGTGTAGGATCCTCAAGAAGTTTGCAAGTGTGCATAAACCTACTTTTCGGCCACCCCTAAACAATGCTTACAAGCAGAAATGGTTGCAGTGGGCTCAGGAATACATGAAGACTAATTTTCAAACAGTTTTGTTCACGGATGAGTGCTGTGCAACCCTAGATGGTCCAGATGGATGGAGTAATGGATGGTTGGTGAATGGCCACCATGTCCCAACAAGGCTGAGACGTCAACAAGGAGGTGGCGGAGTCATGTTTTGGGCCGGAATCATGGGGAGAGAGCTGGTAGGCCCCTTTAGGGTCCCTCGGCAAAGTATGTAGAGTTTCTGACTGACCACTTTCTTCCGTGGTACAAAAAGAAGAACCGTGCCTTCCGTAGCAAAATCATCTTTATGCATGACAATGCACCATCTCATGCTGCAAAGAATACCTCTGGCCATAAAAGGAAAGAAACTCATGGTGTGGCCCCAATCAACAAATGACCATTTTTAGTTCTTTACAACTTACAAAATGTCTTGAAACTCAGTTGTGCATAATAATTTGGAACAGTGCATTTTGAGTTTTTAGTTTTGAAAAAAATACTTTTATCATTGGGAGGTTTGTTCAATAAAATTCAAATTATTAACGGTTGATGACTTCAAAATTATACTGACTGTCATTCGCATCAACTATTTAGGAAAATCTGAGAAAAATGTAATTTGCATTACAGTAGTCGAGGCAAGAGATAACTATGGTCTGTACTAAGAGCTGGGGAGCATGTTGGGTTAGGTACGGCACCTATATTTATTCATTGACATGCCTAAAATCACACAAAATCAATAAGAAAAATATTGTAAAATTCCGGGGCTTTTTAACCTCAAAATCGTTCAGGGTCACCTCGTGATTGGGGAAGCAAAAAACCCGACAAAAATCGACTCTACCAAACCAGAGATCTGCACTGGCTGCCAGCGCTTCGAAATTAGCTATAATGCTAACCTTGGGGGGCATGATATTTAACCACGTTTGGGGCCTCTAAACACACTCAGAAAACCATTCCAAGACCTTACGAGACACCACTGTGCTCGTTTAACTCAAATAGTGTGACGAAACATTATAAACTTTGTGTTTTTGCGTGGGTCACTCACCTCAGGCTACCCCGTTGACATATCCAGCCCATTGCGCCGACGCGCTCTCATTCATAGCCACAGAAACAAAAACGTTTTCCTTGGTGTTTTGATTTGTTAACAAAAAGAGTCGAGCAGTGCAGTCGCCATGTCCGTAATCTCCATTAAGCGGTCATGTCCATATTTATAACTATGTAACAACATGGCAATGATTGCTTACAGATAGAGATGCACCGATTGATTGGCTGGTGACCGGAATTGGCCGATTTTCACGTGATCGGCCATGACCGGCGACCAGCCAGTCAGTCTGAGACATGCCGATTTTATGTCGGTCAAATGCCGCACTTGTAACAACACCCAGCTAAGTTTGCAAAGTTTGAAGAAGCTAGCAACCAGTCCAACACTGAGGGCTGGATGTACAAAGAAAGCGCTGGTAGGCTATTGAGTTTTTCTATGCAGAGAATGCTGTGCTTTGCCATATTGCGTGGAATAGTGTTAATTTTGTCACCTATTTTTAATTTAGTCTTAGTCTTAGTCTTGTGACGAAATGTCCTTTTTAGTCTTTGTCATATTTAGTCATTCAAATATCATTTTTGTTAGTCAAGTTTTAGTCGACTAAAAGTCTCGTCATTTTAGTCTAGTTTTAGTCATAAGAAAACTAAAGGTATCTTAGTCTTAGTCAGTTTTAGTCAACACATTTTAGTCTTTTTTTATAACAAATTATTTCCGATTACCATTTCAGTCAAATAGTGTTTCACACATCTCAATTTTCCAACAATATTGTGTGTCCACAGGGCTACTCGTCTGTTATAATTACTCATTCTGATTTTTTTGTCAGTCAGTATGTTTACATGCACAGGTAAGTCGAGCTACAGTTATAGCTCGGCTGGGATTTGACCATAGACAGTAAAAGATTTGACTGGACCACTGTCATATTCGTAGACCAGTGTTTCTCAAAGTGTGGTCCGGGAATCACTGGTGGTCCGCAAGCTATCTCAAGTGGTCCGTGAGCAGACGTGGTAAAATATAACATAGATGAGTTGTTTGCAATATTGAACCAACTTGTATGTAAAAACAGTTCTGCAACACTGTCTATGTAAGATATGCCAGTTTAAATCATACAGTATGAATCCACACAATAAGCAAAGTGCAAAGACAATAAGCAAGGTGGTTCAGTGAGTAGGCCTATAGTGTAGACTAATTATAGGCTACTGTTGAAGTAGGCCTAGGTCTAATCTTCTTTTTTTTTTAGCTAGGGTTAGTTAAGTGGTCCTGAAACTGAAAAAGTTTGAGAAACACTGTCGTGACCAAAAGTATTAATGTTTTACTCCGCCTTTTCGCTAGATGGCGATATGCTAAAACACAACACATTCCCCAAACAGACTCTCCATCTTAGCCATAGCTAACTTGCTAGCTTAACTTTCCATATTAGCTTACTTGCTAGCAAACTTTGCATCATCAGTCTAACTAGTTAAATAGTTGACATTACATGATGAACATTTTCGTATGGACATTCTGGTGGATGTTAATTTGTATGAGAGAAGCTTCAACTTCTGGGTATGTAGCATTGTGGCATAAAGCTAAGGTAGTTAGCTTGCTAACTCTGGCAAAAATCTCCAGTGTTCTTGTTCCATGTAGTTTCGTGTTGCAGCCACAGGGTTGCAGCAACAGCACGTAGACTAGCCTACAGGAAAGCTGTTGCGTATGAACTCATTCGGAATATTTTGAAAACGTAACAGCTAGATATTTGTCTTCTCATTTTGTAGACGAAAATGAAGAGAGATTTTATCTTAGTTCTTATTTCATGCAAAACATTTTAGTCTCGTCTTTTTTCGTCAACAATAATTAATCTTAAGATAGTCTTAGTCAGTGTTTCAGGACATTACTGCCGTCTCGTCATCGTTTCGTCTTAGTCATGAAAAAAAAGGTCGTTGACGAACATATTTCCTCTCGTCTCCTCTGACGAAATTAACACTAGCGTGGAATTTACTAAGCTGTCACTTCATCAGGCTACATAAACATCGCTCATCATCGCCCATCCCTGCCGCTAATTGCGTGCCCACAGCTGAACCACAAGCTCAGCTGAACTGAGAAAGAATAAAAATTTAGCGATCATAGGCTACATGATAAGATGTCAACAAGCAGCAACATACAGTAGCCCTAGTAGTTCTACTCCACTTAAAAAAAAAATAAAACTCAAACTATTTACTGCACGTAGACTAGGGCTATGCCGTAATACCATAGTCTAGCAGGTTGGGAAGTGGATGTCGTGAAAGTGAATATATGATAGCCTATTAGAAAGGCAAACAAAAGTTAAAAGTTGCTTTTGACATAGTAGCCTACAATAAAGAACACTGATGCTCTGAATACTGAATCAGCTGTCTCTGAAAGTTTCTATAATTGATGCATTTAACTGGAATTTGGATTTAAGCTTTTCACCGCACAATAGACGCGCGCTGTTTTCATATATGGTGGAGTACCTAATCAATCGAGTTTGATACTGCAGCTGAAGTTATACTTGAAGAAGAATCTGTCTGCTCACCGGTTTTTTAACAGCCATTCCATTATTGATAAGTATTGATATGTTCTATTAAAGAAAAGAAAGAAAAATAACTATTTGTGTGTGCTATGAAGTGGTTAAAAGAAACTAAATCAGAATCGGCAAAAATCGGTAGGCCTCATGCCTCATTCCTGACCATATTGACCAGGACCCTGCACCTCAATCTTTGTTTGAGCTTTTGCGCTGCAGGTTCAAGTCTGGTTGCACCACAGTGCACTGCAATAGCCGTCGTCAAGGCCTCGACTGCTAGCTTGCACAGAGTGCAGAGACGTATGTGCAAATATGTCGGCAAACTTGGATGAGAACATGTATTGAACTTTTTTTGCTGTTGCCACAGAGTCAAATCTATATGTGGATTTTACAGCCGTGCCACAGAGGATAACAATGGTTATTTTCTCTTTTGATAATGGTCTAATTTGCTGCTCTTCATTTACATTCATTTACATTATTACACGGCTTTTCACAAGGCAAGTAGAACGCTCCATTGACTTGAATGGGCGTGTCGGGGTCCGGTTCGCCCTGTCGGGACTTATTTTCCCAATAATGACCGGCGTCATCTATACATTATCCCTTCCTAAACATAGTTGGTGGTTTTGTTTGTTTTTAATACTGTACGCCTGGAAGAAAAAAAATGGCCTACCTCTTATTTTGTATACACTGCTCAAAAAAATTAAATGAACACTTTGAAAACACATCAGATACATCATGCTGGATATCTATGCTGATATGGACTGGTTAATGTGTTACGAATTGAAAGGAGGGTGTTGGATGGACCAAAACATAATGTCTGAGAGGTGTTCTATTGCATTTAAGTCAGGGAAGTGTGGGGGACAGTCAATGGTATGAATTCATTTATCCTCCAGGAATTGCCTGCACAATCTTGACACATGTGGCCATCGTTGTGCACCAGGAGAAACCCAAGGCCCACTGCACCAGTACAGGGTCAGAATATTTCATCCCGATACCTAAGAGCAGTGAGGGTGCCGTTGTCCTGCCCACAGAGGTCTGTGCATCCCTCCAAGGGTATGCCTCCCCAGACCATCACTGAGCCTCCACCAATCCGGTCATGATGAATGATGTTGCAGGCAGCATCATGTTCTCCACGACATCTCCAGACCCTTTCATGTCTGTCACATGTGCTCAGGGTGAACCTGCTCTCATCTGTGAAAAGCACAGGGCGCTAGTGGCAGACGTGCCAATTTTGTATTCTATGGCAAATGTCAAATAAGTTCCACGGTGCTGGGCAGTGGGCACAGGTCCCTCTAGAGGCCATCGGGCCCTCAGGCCACCTTAATGAAGTCTGTTTCTGACAGTGTGGCCAGAGACATTTACACCAGTGACCTGCTGGAGGTCATTCTGTAGGGCTCTAGCAGGGTTCCTACTGTTCCTCCTTGCATAAAGGAGCAGATACTGGTCCTGCTACTGGGTTAAGGACCTTCTACCACCCTGCTCTGCTCTCCTAGAGCAACTACCTGTCTCCTGGAATCTCTTCCATGCTCTTGAGACTACGCTGGGAGACACAGCAATCTTTCTGCCAATGGAACATATTGGTGTGCCATTCTGGAGGAGTTGGACTACCTGTGCAACCTCTGTAGGCTCCAGATACTGGCTTATGCTACCAGTAGTAACACTGACACTATCCAAATGCAACACTAGTGAAAAATTAGTCAAGAAGGATAAAGATGGAAAAATTATCAGCTGCCACCACCTGTAAAAGCATTCCTGTTTTGGGGGTCGTCTCATAGTTGGCCCTCTAGTACACCTGTAGTAAATTTCGTTGACATCAAAGCAGGTGAACCTGATTCACAACAACCTCTGTTGCATAACTGGCCAGATCAATATCCCACAAGTGTGACTGACTTGATGCTATACTCCTATGACCAAGTGTTCCCTTTATTTTTTTGAGCAGTGTATTAAAGTTCCTACTGGGCTTTCTCTTCTACATCTGTCTCTTGAGTTGTGGTTTTGGGTACGTATTGTCTATTTACAGATTTCAAAATCAATGACTTGTCTGTTAATAGTGGTTTCTGTTGAAAAATGTATTCCCTTTCACTTTAATCTTTAAAGGGTGTTTTCTCAAAATTAGGTTTCCGTACACTGTGGTGGAGAAATATCCACGTCAGTAACACCTACATAAACTATTCATTACAGATTTCTTCCTATCTATATTTTGTGTTTGATCAGGGAGGAGTTATATTGATATATTTCCAATAGCCTGATATTTTCTACATTTTATACCAAAACATCTGACTCTAAATAGTATTTTCTAATGTATGGGATGATAGAGAAACATAGCCACAGTCCCTTCTTTAATTTTGTCTTTCTGTATTGTCTCAACATAATGAAACAATACTTTTTTAATCTGGCTTCATCCAATTTTCAGATTGTGTGTTTTGTAATATATGCAAATGATGGTACATTTTATGAATAAATGCCTAATTTGCATATATAAACATAAAATCTCAAAAACTTCTAATAGATTTTTTCTTTGGTATGATGTCACTAATCAACTGGAGAAGTTTCATAATGATAGCTATTAATTGAAAATGTGCCCGTGTTGTTCACAACAATCTCAAAAAAACTATATGTTCCACTCCATCTACGACTTTTAGCATCTGATTCAGGAGGGTATTAGGACCAATAAAAACTGTGAGACATTTCTGTTGCAATTTTTTTGTCTTTTTGGGCTAGATTGACTGGCTGTCAAACTCTATGAAAAATCGGAAATCGGACCCAAAAATTGCAATCGGTGCATCTCTACTTACAGATAATAAGCAGCCTACAGCTACATCAACAGTAAAAGCTAGTCTCTATTTCCGTGGTACGTCTGGTCGTCAGGAGATTGAAATGAGTGATTGGTCGTAGAAGTCCTCTTTTGTCAAAATGATTGCTGCATACAGTCTTTCTCACGCAGGACATCTAACGGAATTTGCACATCAAGGTGAAGTGCTACCAGCCACAACTGCAATGTATTCAATTCCTTGAATGGTAGCCGGTGAAAGCTCAACCCATTGTATTTTCTCGTTCGGTTTTCAAAATTGGGATGCAATCACAAACCATTTCCCCCACTGATATAAATATACACACACAGGCGTCTTCCTCTTTCAAAACTTGATCTCACTTTGATGAGAGACTGCCAGTCAGGCGCTGTCACTACCAACACAACTATTGTGACTGAGGAGATGTTTTCACTGCAGGTTCAGTTGTCAAGGAATCTTAATATGTCGTTACAGACATAAATATGGACATGACAGCTTCATGGAGATTATGGACATGACTACTGCACTGCTCGATCATTTTTTCATCAAGATCATCAAGTTTTCGTTTCTGTGGCTATAGTGGATGAGAGCGTATCGGCTCTGCAATGGGCTGGATATGTCAACGGGGTAGCCTGAGGTGAGTGACCTACGCAAAAACACAAACTTTATACTGCTTCGCAACACTATTTGAGTTAAACGAGCACGGTGGTGTCTCGTAAGGAACCAACCTGTGTTCCATATGTCTTGGAATGGTTTTCTAAGTGTGTTTAGAGGCCCAAATGCATTTAAATAGCATGCCCTCAAGGTTAGCGTTATAGCTAATTGCAAAGCACTGCCAGCAAGTGCAGATCTCCGGTTTGGTCGAGTCGATTTTTGTCAGGGTTTTTGATTCCACCAACACGGGTTGACCCTGAGGAGAACGATTTTGAGGTTAAAAAGTGCTGGAATTCTCCTTTAATTGATTAGTTGTTAACTATTATTTTATAAATATTCCGTTTGTGTCATTTTTTAAGGAAAATACATACAAATTCTCTGATTGAAGCTTCTAAAAAGGGTGTAGGGCTGCAACTCAATAAGAAAAATACTGTAGACATTGTTTACAGAGTAACTAACTATTGAAGCAGAGAATGGCTGATTTTTAATGCAATGTTTAAATAATCAAACAGAAGCCCATTATCAGCAACCATCCGTCTTGTGTTACCAATGCCACTTTGTGTTTACAAATTTAGGGGCCCTATATCATCTTACACCTAACTAGGGCTACAACAGTAAATTGATTGGTTATCTATTAAATTAGTTTATGAATATTCGGTTTGTGTCATTTTTTAAGGAAAATACATAAAAATTCTCTGATTGATTCTTAAACTTTAATATCATCAGCATTACTTACTCCTCTGTCAAGGTAAATCAAATATCTTTTGTGTATGGAAAAAACAAAGCATTTGAAGACATTCCTTTTTTTACAAGTCCCAAGATAAAAATAAAGACATCGGTCATTCCCTTTAATGGCACGAAGCAAGTCATCAAAGAATGCATCGGTATTTTGACCGTCAACGGCGCATTGGAAGGAGGCTGCTTGCGAGACCGTATGGAATGGTCATTCCACACTAAACCATGCTTTACTAAAATCTAGCATAGCCTTCACACATTTGCACTCGTCTATAGACCTCTGAAGTTCGCCTACAAAAAAGCTGCCATCTTTGACATCCAGTCTCTGGCGATTTTTCCTATGGGAAAATAACATGGGGATTTTGAATTATCGCACCTGTTAAACTCTCGCGGGGATGAAAAAGTCTGGAATGCAGACGTTTTCCTGAGCACACTTTTGTCCTCTGCCTTCGAGTGGATACTTTGATCTCCGGTATGTGAAGGCGGCACACTTAGATTTTTGCTACCCCAGAGCTAACTTGCAATGCAACTTACCATAGGTAGTTAGCTTCAATTAACAACCAGATCTCCTTATATGGGCAAAGATGGCCGTTTTGGGTCTTTTTTGTAGGCGAACTTCAGAGGTCTATTATTTGAACTCATTGGCAAAGTGAAACTAACTTCACCATGGTGTCAGTCAAGGACAAGACAGTTATATGCAGTAAGTTACTTTCACTATTGACTGACAATGGGTTACCATCGCAATCATAGGCTGGAAAAAGCAACACTTACCCTAATCTTGTTAAAATGACTGAATAAAACAACTTTATCCTGCAGAGCTTATATCTCGTGACCGTGCGTCTTCAGCTGTGCTCCATATATGTCTCTCACCTCTCCCCTAATCACTTTTAACCGTCATTACCAATTTGCAAATAATGGTGAATAACTACTCATCATGAGATCAGGGTTCCTACACATTTTCCATTTCAAAATTCCATACTTTTTCCATACCCAAATTTTCAAACTTCCAGATTTTTCTACTCATAATCTTGAAATTGCGGCCACTTCTGGTTTGGGATAACTCTGTGAAAAAAAAAAAAAACGTATGGACATCTGAAGTGAATTAAAAAAATGACACTTAATATTCGTCCATTTAGTCAGGTCATTTGTCAGGCAACTTGTGCAGGCACTCGCTCAATCCAGTTGTCATCAACTTCAGACTGTAACACTTTTGCCATTCTATCTGGCGCATCACAGTTTTCAATGAATAAATACAACCACAGGGTTTTGTTTTTACCGAGCGGAGCTCATAGACCAGGGGTATCAAACTCATATTAGGTAGTGGGTTGGATTTGTTGGAATGAGACCTTGTGGTGGGCCGTCATTGTCATCATTTTCTGCATGGGTATCAGAGTGTTATTTGATGATATCACTTATGAGCAAACAAGTACAAATAATGTGCTGCTGTCATGTACTGCTCTTTCTCTCTTGAAATGCTCTACTACTTCCATGTTAGTTTTTTCCGCTTCTTCCTTCCTGAAAATGGTTTGTAGTGCTAGGTTATCAATTTATCATATCATAGAGATATTGCTTATTACACTTTGTTGAAGACAACTGGATGTGATCTTTTTTTTTCTAATTTTCCCTTCCTACCTCAAACATCTGGGGGGCCATATGAAACGTGCTGGCGGGCCTGATCTGGCCCCCGGACCTTATGTTTGACACCCCTGTCATAGACAATGCTTTAAGTCAGAAGTTAATGTCATTACCGCAATGTCTGGGATTTGTCCTCAAAGATACAAAAAAATAAGGCCCAAAATTTTCTTTATTTGAGGCAATTTTTTTTTTTTTTTTAATTCTACGACAAAGATCCTCCTAAGTACGATCATCAGTCAAACGCTCCAATATGCCACACAACAGCTTTAGTTAATGCATGAGACATGGTGCTCATTGACTGAGAGCCCTAATTTCAGCAATGGGAAAAGTGCAAAGTCAATTTTTATAATTTAAAGAAATGATAGTTGACAGTTAAGCTACACAACAGGAATGGTTCATTATGACCTGAGTAGTGATTAGTACTGTAGCTGCAATTACAGATATTTCTCCATACCCTTTTTTCCATACTTATCCAGACCTGGAAATGACTAAAATCAAATTCCATACTTTTCCATATCTTTATTCTAATTATGTTTCCCATTGTAATGGTGCAATTTGTAATGTTTTCCATGGACGTGTGTTAGTGTGCGTTCATGGATGATAGAAGGATGGTGCGTTGTGCACCCGCCAATATGACTGTTGACAATGCGCTCTTAAAATAACATATTAACAACTCGCCATAGACTTCTGACCAGGTTTCTCTTGGTCAGTGGCGTAATGAGTTTTAGGTGGTGTACAATAGTGATTTTTAGACAATGCGCTAGGCCACTCCCTAGGTTGTTAATTACCACACCCCTGGGCTCATTGTTTAAAAAATAAACATGCAAAAAAAGTAGTGCTGTCAAACGATTACATTTTTTAATCGTGATTAACTATAGGAATTCAGTGATTAATCACGATTAATCGCATATTTATCACATGATTAAAATTCTATTAATTTGCATTTCTTAACTGTCTAGGAGTCCATATTAACAATATAAAGCAATTATTGTGTATCTATTGTGTATCTTATACTTTATTAACTTAACTTTATACGTAGGTCTATTTGATTATTTCAAATCAAATTTCAAAAGATGTGCAGCAGGCCTTGAGGCAACACAATATAAGCCTATTCTTCAGAAATATAGCTGATATAAACTGAAATAAATGCTACCGAAGAAGTGCATGCACAAAATGTACACACATTATAAAGGCCATAACAAACAGAAAATACTATAAGTATAAATACTATAACTTATTCATACTATATTCATTGTCTGAGTTCAGTTGAAAAGAATGGAATCTAATGTAAATGAATGTCGAAAGCAGAGTGCATCACACTCATGTCAGCATTGGTTTCCACAGCAATTTAAAACACCATTCAGCCGACCACCGGGAGTTGGTGTTTATTATCTCCACGACTACAGGAGGAGGACTAGGAGGAAGTTCTTAGAATATTTGCTACTAGGAAGTGTCTGGCAGTTTGAGGACAAGAAACGCTGCATCAAAGCCACATAAAGCCAAAGAGTCAAAATAGTAGCAACCAAAGAGGATTGTTAACAGAACAGAACAAGTGACGGTGAAAAAATCTTTGGTAGCACACGATTAATGCTACTCTTTGGCCGGCTCGTAAGCCCAAACAAGTGTGTGCAGCATGCCTTTACGTAGCCTAGCCTACTAACAGCAAATCATCATAAAGATACATTTGATCTCCTGTTAGAAAACTGCAAGAGCAACAAATAGGAACATAATGGTCACATTAATCCCATAAACACACAGATAACTCTTACACCAAACTTATTTTGTGCCTTTTATTTACGTTTGTTTCAAGATTTAGTAAGTATTTAAGCCCTTTTAGTTCCGCACTTCGATTCAGCATAGGTTTCATTATATCCAAACAGTCATCTTTCCCCTAAAAGGGGGCGTGTAGGTGCAGCACATACAACGTTCCATTCCATTCGTCAGTGCATATTGTTTAGTTTCCAGTCTAGCTGGATCTGGGGCCTGTACTACGAAGGGAGCTTAACCTACCCAGATGTAACCCAGGGTTACTTTGTTAAACCGGGGTTGACAAAACCTGGTTATCTTAAGTGGTGTTAATCGGTACTACGACGCTGATTATGAAGTTGATTTGTTGAGCCAGGGTTAACCTAATTGGAGTTTGTGCGCATTCACATAAAAGGGGCGTGTTGCAGCGCAAGTCAAAACTTTCAATGATGACGCAATCACCTTTTACGGATGAGGAATGCACAATTATTATGACAAGTTATGAGGAATTAAAACCCACTCTACGACAAAAATCAAATACGTTGGCAGTGAACAAAGCAAGGCTGTTGGCAACGTATTGCAGATCGGGTAGGCTTAATGCCTAAAAGTAAAGTTTTATTTCCACATGTTCTTCAAATATGTGTTACGGAGGATTAGCTTGCGGAATGTCTGAAATGAGTTTAAATAATTAAATTGCCTATTTTGAGTTCATAGAAATGCCTACAGATGCAACACAATTTAGAAGTGGGCATATAGATTACAGTAATAGGATAATTTAATGTTTAAGTAGCCCCCATTGACTGATTTAGTGTATGCCTAATCCTGTGAACATTTCAGATGCAACACCATTGCCAAACGCACATGGCGGCAGGTGAAAATGAAACACAAACACATTATTCAGAATAGTAGGTTTATATAGTTATAGCTTGCATTAATATTTCTTAATTATGAAAACATGTAGGCCTAGTATGCTTATAGCCTTCACTTGGCCTCTGTTTTACAGCTAACAAGAAAAATGTGTCTTTGAACACTAGCCTACTAAGGAGTGTTTTACAGTAGCAGAGGAGTTGGCCTTCGCAAATAATAGTGGAAGGGCGATTGTGGAAGGGGTTGAGGGAGGCATTCGGTTGGATTCTGGTGCTGTGGAAATATGTAGCCTTTATGTGCAGGGTACAGTAATATGACATTCAATTCAACAAGTTTGTTAAAATTGTGATTTTCATTTATTAGGCCTACTGTAGGCTAGGCTATGTCCGATTTGTTTTAGGCTATTCTTGCTCAGATGTTCAGCATACTGTAGGCTAGGCCTATGTCCGGTCTATTTTCGGACATACAGTATTCTTGCTCAGATGTTCAGCATCACCGATTAGATGGAATACATGAATGTCCACGTAAGGGTATTGCTATGACGGGTGATATAAGAGACTTCTGCCTAGATCATCTGACAAAGATAATGAATGCCTTCGGCTGACAATCTATATGTTCATAGAGAATATCGTCCGGGTATATGTGTATATATATATATATATATATATATATATATATATATATATATATATATATATATATATATATATGCTATAGTCTATATATGGCGGTCTCTAAAACCCCTCGCCCTGCAAAGAGAGCCCCTCATGATTTGCGCTCCAATGTCGTATGGATCATCCAGGTACGCCGACATTGTCTCGAATTGTTAGTGGAGGGGTGGTAGGCTACTTATAAAGGGTGTGGTTAACAGAAACCTCGGGTTAACCAAGAACATAACCTGGTCGGAGCAGGTTTGAGATGCAGGGTAAATTGACATGGCAGCATACCTAGGTTAAAACATATCCACCTTTCGTAGTACGAGTTAATCGGGAAGTTATGCCACACGTGATCAAGTTACTCTCGAAGTTACCCAGATAAGCCAGTAACCCCGCTTCGTAGTACAGGCCCCTGGTGTGGTGTTGTAGTTGTTCTAACATTACTAGTTGTTGCATGTGCAGCAACAGCATGTGAAAAAACTACAAAGTTTGTCAGACCAAAAAGAACGTTAATCTCGTGATAAAAAAATTTACGCCGTTAAAATAGGTTTGCGTTAACGCCGTTAATAACAAGTTTAACTGACAGCACTAAAAAAAGAAAATAAACTTTGCACCAGGTGGAAAACGAGTTTTACGCCATGCGCCAGGGAGCAAAATAGGGCCCTATGTCACCATTTTCTGGCATTTTATCAATTAAGGCGAGACACGGCAGGTGAAAACATTGTTTTTTCATGCACTGGTCAATTTCGAGATTTTGAGCTAGTATGTTACCTTAGCAAGTATTCTATCACACTACTACAACAAAAAAGTCCGATTTACACATTTAGGTGTTTATTTCATTATATTGTGTCTCGTGCCTGTATATTTCTCCTAAATTCAGCAAAAGTTAGCATTCTAACCTTGCATGCACTCCCACGACCGTGAGCCAAAACATATCATGTGTAGTACCGTTGGAAAGCTCTGTTTTTCCTGTATCATGTGATCCATATATGGACACTTCCTTTGTATCAGCAACCAATCACGAAAGTTCAAAGGTGAGTCTAGGCTGAGAACGGAATCTCATTGGCTGTCTTTCAAGGCTGTTTTCTCAAAATGAGTTTCCTCTCCCACTCTGAGCACGTAAACTCCACTTCAGAAGCAGGGTCATTCCACGTCAATTCAACCAGGGCCCACGCACTTAGGTCTCAAAAAATTCTGAAAAAATTACCAGGTGTACCTATGTTACCCAGGAGACACACTGTAAAATTGATTTTATGTAAGATCAATACTTTCCAAGATACAGCCAGTTTTACGGGGGGAGGGGGGTGTCGATTTTGCTCGGCCTCTTTTTTTTGTCAAAGTTCACAAGCCCATAGAGCAAGAACTAGGCTCAAATTTTGCATGCTGGTACATAAATAGGAATAGTATGTAGCAAAATCACCACGTTTGATCTGGATGATCCTGCATGTTCATAGCTGTCCCTCAAAGTTGATCAAAATGTTATTGGATTTTTTGGCTGGGCTCGGTTTAGGCCTTCAGAAGACATATTTGCACTCAACAGGCTAGGCTCTTGATTTATTTTCCTTACTGAGATAAGTAGAAACACTCTCAGAAAAAGCAAACACTCTCAACAAAAAAGAAATCCCTTCAGGGTCTGAACAGCAGACCTCACTTAAATAACTGCTACCTTGCATCGTTTTGTCAAATCGCAGTTGCAGTAGGCTATTTAGCTCAGCATGGTATTGGTGACGTTTCGTCTGTCACTGACAGAAAACACACAGCGTTTTAGTCAGAGAGGACAGTCACCTCGTTTTTTTAAGTCAAGTCAAGTCAGATTTTAAAGCGCATTTAACATGCACATAGTGCAACCCAAAGCGCTCAAAACACCAGTGTAACCTTAGGCCTACACAGTCAGTCAAAAATGTTCACAATGTCATGAAAACAAATGCCATTTCCTAGCCCACCTGCCTGCTAGTTAGTTAAGTTAGCGTAGGAATATCGGAAAGTGACCCATTAGGCCTACCACCCGTGACCTATTTTTGCGTCGGCCTATGCGTCACTTAAAGCAACACCAAAGAACTTTCCCTCTGCCGCACGCACGCTATTTGTTTATCCAGCACCGGCTTTGCAAATAACGATGTCCACAGACAAGGTAGAATATTTTGCATGACTTATAAAAGTACGATGTATTGCGACATCAGACGCAAGTCAAATTTGTAGTTTCTTATGTCTCATTCCATCGAACTACAGATCCGCTACCTGATCTGGCAAACTTACATAGTGCGGTTATAGCCGACAGAGGGCCGCGAAGCGAATGCAGAATTGCCGTTCACCCTGTTACGAGTTGATGAACCACTGAAACGATTTTGGAAACATTATTTTAAGGTACAAAAAACTCTTTGGTGTAGCTATAATATATTAATTTTTATAAACCAAAACGGCGGATTCCTAAGGAAACGCAAGCACCCATCCCATTCGGGTATCTTATACTGTATTTGTACCAAAAATGACATTGTAGCCTACAGTGATCCGAAGAGCAGTAAACAGTGTTTTAAGGCTGCGTGTACAAAACCGGTTCTTTATAGATCAGCTGGCTAACGCTGCTTTTGCCAGCTGCCCATTACGCCAGGTCAAATTTTGTATAATTTTATTCAGACGAGATACGTTTAGATTCCCATGAGAACGGTTTAGGGAAAAAATTTAAATTTGCTTTGCCATTTGTTCTACGGTCCCAGAGATGTCCCAGACATCATTCTGTTGTGCCCCGGAAGCATTTTTCATGGTCCCTGGGACATTGTTCAATTCGAGCCCTGCTACACCCGACGCCTTTGTGGCACCAAGTGCGGTGCAAGTCTTGTTCCCATCTTACACCCAACTCAGTGATGATTGTTCCGCAAAGCACTCAAGTTCACAAGCTGTCAAATAAACATTGCACACCCACAGGTGTGTCAATAACAGAAATAGGTGTGGTCAGGCGCATTGTCAAAAATCGCTATTTCAACATCACTAAAAATGATAACGCCACTGACCAAGAAAAACCTGGCCTAAAGTGAAAGGCGCATGTAATCCAGTATCTAGTATGTTCATGTGTACAATGATGAATCCTGCAACACATCGTTTCCCAACCTTGGGGTCGCCTAAAATTCAAATCAGGTCGCCTGAGATACTGGGTATCTTACTATTGACCAGTATATTACATTAAAATATACATATATTAGTGCTGCTGCGATTAGTCGACTTAGTCGGCCTAATCGACCATGAAAATTAGTCGACGGCTATTCTTTTAGTCGAAAAGTCGTTTTACTATTGACCGCCTATTTATTTTTGGTCTCAAACGGCTTACTGTAATGTTATATTAACTCTATGTTATTAAGACTGTCTTTGGATGTTAAACAGGCTACTAAGACTTTGGCAGTTTTAAACCCGCTATGCACGCAAACTACGCCAGCAGTAAAGCTGCGTGCCTGCCTGCTTTTAGCGCAATTCATTCTTAGGCAGAGCTAAGTGGGGGGAGCTAAGCTAGTAGGTTATGCTAGTCCAGACTCTGATATAGTATTGTGGAAATTGAAATAAATTAAGTGAAGAGTGTCTCACCGCAACGGCGTGTCATTACTTTAATTCATAAAAAAAAAAAAAAACGTTAAAACGAACATGCCGCCGCCCGTGATATCATCAATCAAGGTGCGTGTCATTTGCATGGTCAATAAATCACGACGCATATTTTTTTAGCGTTTAAGCCAACTGATAAAGTGAGGTAACCTATGTGGTAAGTGCCTGTAGCCTACTTGCTTTGAACATGCTGATGTTAGGCTCATTTGCAAAGTCCTCAACTTCTGTCGCCTTTCAAAGTTCAGCGTTTCTCAAACTATGGGCCGCGCGGACCAGCACCGGCCGTAACGTGGAAACTGCTGGTCCGGAGCCGTGGAGGGAAATTATTCCCGGGGCTTCATCTGATAATTTGCTGCGCAATTGATCAAGGAACCACGGACCGACAGAAAAAGAAAACAAACGTTTTTGCAAAAAGTAGGAAATACTTGCTAATTTGGTGTCATCAAACATACAATACAATTAAATGATGGTATGAGCGTTCATTCAATGCGTGAGAGAAACTGAAACCACTTGATAACGTTGGTAGCAAAGCTCCAATTCAACCTATTGGAAGGCTAGTTAACCCATTCGTGCTGGACGCAGCATTGACTCTCTCGCTGGTTGCTGCGTAGCGCAGCATGCTTTTTATTTCATGTTTCTAGGTGTGCAGAGGCTTAGATAGTAAGGTTTTGGTAGACGTTGACAATTCTTAGTATTTTTTTCAGAAAACCCTCAGGAAATAAGGTTATTTAGTCTAGAATGCCATAGGATTCTATAGGCGTTTTTAGCAGGAATTTCAGGAGTAAATGGGTTAATTATGAAACTACATTTAATAGAACAATGTGGATTTATGCAACTTCCATAAAAACAGAGCACAGACTACACTACACTATCTAGAGTATTGTATAGTCAAATTTGAATAACGTGGCCAAAAGCTTATGGCATAACTAAATATGTCAATATTATTTCCATTTGCCTACCAGTGTATGATGCTTGCATGAGGGAAACATCCCAAAACGATGACACCCATATAATTGCTGTTTTATTGAGAAGTATTTATCATGCAACCATGCAAAAGCAATGGAACTATTGTAATTATATTTTACATTAGTAAAGCAGTCCTCTGATGTGCATGTTTTCACAAACTTTTTGTGAACAAGCACTTTAAACACTGGCTGCTTTGAAGTGCATGTATAACAATATAGCATAACAATAATAATTGTGATGTGATATAAGGATAATTTGATGGAGGTGGAGATTTCATGTAGGTGGGCCCTATGACCCCAAAGTATGCCATAACCGGGTCTCAGGTCAAAGAATTTGTCAATGTCCATGGCAACACTGGCATACAAATAAAGTCTATCAAAGGTCTGACATCAGATCTGAAGGTAGCATTTTAAATGGGGTTTTTTTTATACATAATGTTTTTGAACAGTTTACTTACAGTAATACAGCTTCTAACAAAAGTAGGGTGATATATATTTTACCTTTTCCCTTTAGTTGAGTTCAAAATAAAACGGACACAACAAAATAACATTTTTTTTTTTTTTTTTTTTAATTAGTCGTTTAGATTAGTCGACTAATCAAAAAATTAGTCGAAAGATTAGTCGTTAGAAAAATAGTTGTTAATGGCAGCACTAACATACATTAAATAAAAAAATATTAAAAACCCCATGTAATCAGATCCTTCATTACAATCTGGCTACATACAAATATGGACAGCCCACATTAGATGCTTGATTTACGTAATCATGCTTGATCAACATTTCAAACTAAGTAGCAAAACAACCACACACGCAAAGATATCCATTTGGGGAAAATCAAAGTCCCACTGCAAGGCACCTAACCCGTCACTGCTCCCCGAGCGCCGCTGTAGCAGGCAGCTCACTGCAAAGGGATTAGTGTGTGCTTCACATCACTGTGTGCTCACTTTGTGCTCAGTGTGTTTCACTCACAAATTGGGGACAGAGACCAAATTTCCCTCACGGAATCAAAAGAGTATATACGTCTACTCTATATATATATTTGCAAAAGTCGTCTACAGACCAAAAAAAAAAAATCAACTAAAATTTCTTGCATCAGCTCAATATTTTGTTGCTTTTGTACCTTCAGTAGTTAACATGATTTTGTTTCTGATGTCGGAAGTGCCTCATACCTTTTTGTTTCTGAGATAGGCTTTTTTAGCGGTAATGCGCCCCCTTATGGCCTCCAGTTGCCGGGTCTTCTGTTGAAGTTTGGCGATCTCATCTCTAAGTGGGGGGGCAAGGGATGCAGTGTCATCAGTGGCCTGCATGGCATCTGGACTCTCATACGCATCATAATATACCACCTCATCCTGCCTCTCTAAAAAAAAAAAACACACACACAAAGAAGAAACACAAATAAGAAAGCACTTTAATTAAACCGTTTATACCCGTTTTCTCCATGTACTTTTGTGGTGGTTGGCCGCCGCCATATAAATATTGCAGCCGCTGTTTCAGGATTAGGGCAGGCACAGAATATAGTGCCAACTGCCTTGTAAGTTATCCTTCTAACCGACTGGCCAGTGCACACCTTGCAATTATACAATTACATACTAATTACTAATACTACTCAAAGTTTATTAGGACCCATCCAGTTTTATTCCACAAACATATTATGGTCATATTGTTGTCTTTGTGCACTTTACAAACTAAATGTATTATTATTATCAAAGTCTCCACTCTAAGTTACATGTAAAACTCCATGACTTTTCCCTGACAAAAAAAAAAACAAGTTTCCATGACCTAGGCCTACTATATAATGAATGGGACATTGAAATTACTTCACTGACCAAAGATTTCAGAGCTTTTTTCTTTTCAGTGATTGAATAACTGGGCATTGAAAAAACAAAGTAGTGCTAACCACAACAACTCAAGCAAGCAGTAATGGATAAAGCTAATTACCCACTGTAATAATATGCTTTGTGGAAATATATTTGTATTAATGTATTTTGGCAAGTAGATTTTAAACTACTACAACAAAATTCCCTGATATTGCCCACAATCAGGGAATTGTATTGGACTTTCCATGTCTGGAACAGACTTGATTATAATTCCTTGACATTCCAGAAATGCCATGACCTGTGGAAACCATGTATTATTACCCTGGAAATCCAGAGTTCTCGCGAGAGCACAATGGAATTGTCTCTGCGAGACACTCTGGCAATGAGCAATGATGCACGTTACTTTTACCCCGATACCCCGGAACCAACTAAACTGATGAAGACAGCGCTGCAACGTTGGAGGACAGTACATATTGGTAGTAGTGTTATCCGATTGCGTCGAAGTCCGAAATCATTCAGAGTAAACATGGTCTAGTGTTATCCAATTGCGTGCAGTGAGATTTTTAAATGCATGCTTGTTGCCGCACCTTGAGTTGGGCCATTACATTGTTCGTGGCCAGACCCAATTGCAAATTGTGCAAATTCGTTGGAAAATGAACCCTGCAACACGGCCTTTAAATCTTAACAATGTAGGCAATTATTACCCCGGCTTATTTGGAGACTGGCCTTTATTTATAAATAGAATCCCGGCCCGTAGATTTGAGGATCTATGGTTTGCACGCGTGTTTCAGGCATAGTGCAGGTCCTAATCTCTGACTGAAAATAAGCAGAACTTGTGCATTTACATAACAATATTGAATACATTTCTCTGACTGTATGAAAAAATATCTGACCTGTCGCAAGTTCACCAAGCTCCCGATCTCCTTCTGGTCCCCTTTTAGTGGACTGAGGTAGGTTCTTTTAAAAGGGACTATGTGAAAATGCCCTTAAATATCATCTTAGACAATATACACTGCACACCCCTAGTCTACAGTGCAACAAAAAATAAGCTTAGCCTGCATACAGCTTTGGCAGTTATTGAGGACCCTCTTTGACTCAGTTTGACAAGTCCATCTGTGTGTCAACAAATGTCTTACCCATCATCTGTCTACGCAGACTTTGTAGCTGTGCAGAAAGCAGCAGTTCCTCATACTTCAGGATCTCAAACTGAATCTCATAAAGCTGCAGCTGCAGTTCATAATACAGTGCCTCCAGGTGGTCCAAGTGTTTCATTGCATCTTCCCCATCCTGAAGAGCCTGCATCTAAGAAAGAGAGAACAGACAGATTAGGGAAAAGAAGAGGTGGGGAGGTAAACAGTGAAAGTATTGTAAATCAGCTATGGTCATTTACCCAGGTGGAGCTCATGTGTGTGTCCTATGCGAGCATCCTTTGCTTATCCTTGAATGATTATAATTCAGTAGGGTCTGTCTAGGGACCTTTTGGGTTATCCTCAGGTGTGACTTTCTTAATTCATTAATTCACATGGATTAGATTTGAAGATTTGATTTGAAAAATATTTTACATTTTAACACGTAAATGAAGGGATATCGGGATTAACCGACATGTCTATTACATGCACATGGGTAGACCTGTACCGGTATTGAATATCATCATTATTATAATAAAACGTGCAGTAAGCAGAATTTAAATATGGCTGCATTTGACACTTTTACATATTAAAATGACATAGTCCTAACAGTAGGCCTACCAGCTGTTTTGAGTTAAGGCCATGTTGAATAACTTAATGATGGAGAAGATATTTTCAGACCTGCCATCCTTGAAGAAATGTCAGTATTACCTCAAACCAGGGAAAACACATTGCCCACCTTGGCCTTCATGTATGCAGCCAAAAAACAGACCAAACAACATAAATGCTGACAATCTGTTTTAAAGCCTAATCCTTATCTATACAAATCACTGGTGTTGATAGAAAGGGACTGTGGATATCCATTTTCTGGTATCTGTTCTAGCATGTCTGGTTTATTAGTACCTCTTTTCAATCCATTATTATTTGATATTTTTTTTTTGTGAAGAAATACATCTATCACTCATGTTATGTTGGTGTCTTTCTGCTCCTCTCGTGTCTACTGAGGCTGCAATGATCACTTTTCCGACTAAAGGGGTGGGTCTCAGCAATAGGTGCGTTATGTCAGTCTACTCTAGAAGCCTAGGTCTTGCTTGTTTGCGCGCTAATTATAAAGAATTATGAGCTATATGCTACACAGAAAACAAACAAATTAAACACCCATCACTGAGCAAGTCAAAATATTTTGCTAGGTCCACTTTCAGATTTGTTGCTAATAACTACATTTGGCCTTGGAAAGGTCTGCTCCCTGAGAACGTCATGTCTAACCATCATCGACACATGGAAAATATAATGCTAAATGAAATAACTCGTGAACAAGCAATAACTTTCCAAGACCAGAACCTGTTTTCCCTTGGTCGAACCCTGTTCGAGTAGCAGAAAACGAATGAACGAATGTCAGAAACGAATGACTTTCTGCAGGCGCTTATGTAACCTATAGAGTATCTCGTAAATTACCCCACTAATAATGCCCTGAATGGTAAAAAACTTCTACAGTAGTACAACTATGTTCTGTATCATACAACAAGGCATTGAAAAGTTTGTTGAAAAGTTTGCATTGAAAAGTATACCAGGAGTTTATTTAAATAACACTTGCCCGATGGATTCTACTCTCTGCTGCTATCTACCGCTGCGTCGACGTTATTTCCGTGATTTGGGAAAAGCCCGTAAAAGTCCTGGCAGGAAGCATGCATAAGGATGTAGATCCAGGAATGCACTAATAATAATAATAATAATAATAATAATAATAATAATAATAATAATAATAATAATAATAATAATAAAGGGGCAATAATAAAGGGGTAATAAAGGGGCAGCGGGTTAGCGCTTCGGACTTGTAACCGGAGGGTTGCCAGTTCGAACCCCGACCAGTAGGCACAGCTGAAGTGCCCTTGAGCAAGGCACCTAACCCCTCACTGCTCCCCGAGCGCCGCTGTTGTTGCAGGCTCACTGCGCTGGGATTAGTGTGTGCTTCACCTCACTGTGTGTTCACTGTGTGCTGAGTGTGTGTCACTAATTCACGGATTGGGATAAATGCAGAGACCAAATTTCCCTCACGGGATCAAAAGAGTATATATACTTATATTTTGTTCGTAGTACCAGTTTGCAACAATTATTAGTTAACACTAAGTTGTAAACACTTCGGAAAAAAATCAGACATGAAATCCAAAATAATTGACGTTTGAAGGGAAAACTTTCTGCTGAAAGGAATGATACTGGATCTCCAAACCAGATCAATGAGAGACAACCTGATATTCAGTGGGATTCAAGAAGGAAACAACGAGAATGTAGAAGAAACTCTAAAATCATTCATGGAGAGCAAGCTAAAAACACCGAAAGCAACTATAGCTGAGATTACCTTTGCCCAAGTCCATCGGATTGGGAAGAAAAGATCCTACACAAATGCACTTCAAGGAGGGAAAGCCATGGATCCATCAGCCAACAGTGAGGGTCAACTTCTACAACCTCCTCTTGACACCAGCTCATCCAAAACGCCCGGACCCAGGCCTATCGTTGCACGGTTTGACCACTCCAAACAACGTGACTACATCAAAGGACTTGGGAGAAGACTCCGGGGCAAGTCGTTCGGCATGAACGAGCAGTTCCCGACTACCATACTGGAGCGCCGCCGAGTGCTTCTCCCTATATACCGTAAAAATCGAAAGGACGGGCGCTGGGTGAGTCTGATTGCAGACGAACTTTATATTGACAATCAACTATTTAAAGATCCAAATATTACACCATGGCTAGAACAAAGACAAAACTAGAGCAATAGCCATCCCAGCTCGATTAGTGCGGACTTCTCAGCGGCTATTTTCACTTAAAATTTGAGAACAGGCTCCAGTGAATTAAAGACTTCAGTATTAAGACTATAAGAACAGGCTTTTATATATTTTTTTGTCTTTCTATCATTATGTGGATGCAGGAGGCCGTTACAGACTATAGGCTACGCTACATACAGTAAAATCACAAATCTAACGGCTCTGTCTGTATACATCACTTAATTGCCATGACATCAAAAGGCCAATCCAAAACCTACTCATATTCGAGTTATACCATGTTCTTCCTCAAACTCATGTATCAACTTATCAGTGTTTTCACATAATAAGTGGTCAAGCAGAGTCCTGCACGGGTTCGGTACCCGCGGGTACCCGACGGGTGACCCGCACATTTTGATGAAACGGGTGAAAAATATTCTACTGTGTCGGATGCGGGTCGGGTCGGACACGTAGCCTACATACGTAACAATATTTTATACATAGTAACACATCCTAAATAATATGCCTGCAATTCAAGTTGATAAAAGCATTTGAAATGCATATTTCTTGTGTAACCTACGTACCTTCCCAAAACTCTCTAGATGCCTACTTTCACTTTTAAAAATCACATGCGCGGGATCTGCCTGCAGTCTTTCAGAACGAAGTGGCTGCTTATTGATTAAAAACCACCTAAAGATGACTCTTTTGACATTGTCATGGTGGAGAGAGCATGCTCGTTTATTTCCCAATATTGCTTAGATTTCGAGATCTATTGCCATCCCTGCGTGGGAAAAGGTAGGCCACATTTTTTCCCATTCAATCTTGCACTCAAATAATATTTATGTTTGCCTATATTTGCATAAAGTTTCACAGGCTAATGCATAATCCGGTGTAGGCTATGACCGAACCATTCCTTCATTTAGCCTACTACTGCTGTTAATGTAAGTTTAATGATGTGTGTGCAAGGCGGTGTTTGAATCCTAAATTAGGCATTTGCGTGGCGATAGCCTTGTAGCCGCATCTGCTTGAAGAGTGGTAAAATGTTATCACTCGGAGTGTTGTATTGTGGTTTTCATCATGTAGGATAGGCTTGTCAACTTCAGCTGAAGTTGGATCTGCAGTGTTAATGGTTGTGTAATTAGTTCCTTAAACGTGTCTGTTTAACTTGGGTGGTAGACTGATTTTAACTCGGGCACGGGTCGGGGGCCAGTTTTATTTAATGCGGGTCGGGTACGGAATTTAACTATCTCTGGTGTCGGAAAACGGGTCGGATGCGGTTTTAAACATGACGGGTACGGGTGGGTGCGGATTTAAAAAATTGGACCCGTGCAGGACTCTGTGGTCAAGTAAGCTGACAGCATGTGCTCTGCATGTTGTTATACTGTATAAGTCATTTTGTTTAGGGCATGTTTTTTGGTTTTTGTGGATATAGGTTGTATGTTCTGTAAGAATGTATATTTGTCTGCATGTCAAAGTGTTTGCTTGCTTTCTCATGAAGACTTAAGCTTTAAAGTAGCAGCACAGTACGCTCTTGTGGGAAGATATCACAATGTAGGGTCCTTTAATACAAGTCCCATAACTGATTCATGGTAGTCCCGGTAAAGATGATATCTTGGAACGTAAGAGGATTCAGCTCCCCAGCAAAAAGAACAAAAATATTCCATCATCTAAAAGGACTGGGATCTGATATCTCGTTTTTTGCAAGAAACCCACCTCAAAGAAGTAGAATAAAAAAAAAACTTAAAAGTACAATGGATAGGGCAGACAAACCATTCTACCTTTAACTCTAAAAAGGGAGGGGTTTCTATCTTAATTGCCAAAATAATCTCCTTTTCATTTAGTTCCTCATTGATTGACTCAGAGGGGCGCAAATAATTGTGAACGGGACCATTGGGAATAACAATATAGCATTTGCTAATATAGATGGTCCAAACACAGATGACCCTGCCTTTTATCATTCTTTATTTGCCGCATTCTCCAACTTTTCAGATTCATTTATTATTTTAGGGGGGGACTTTAATACCAAACTGGATCCACAAATGGATCGCTCTTCAATAACTCCCAGACAGAAAACAAATCACTCTTCTTCGACACTTTAAGCAATACATGCTAGATAATGGACTGATTGATGTGTGGAGACTGAAAAACCATGCCTCTAGAGAATACACTTACTATTCAACTGTTCATAAAAGTTTTTCCTGACTAGATTATTTTTTGGTTAATAACTCTTGCGCATGCAACATTATAGACTCAACTATTCATAGTATTATCATCTCAGATCATGGTATTACCCTTTTAGCAGACCAACACTCCTTCCCACCTCCAAGGTGGCATTTTAACACCTCGCTTCTGAGTGATAAAGAATTTTATAATTATTTCACATCTGACTGGAATTCTTTCTTGTTTAGGAATGACACTCCTGAGATTAGTTCATGCACATTGTGGAAAACTGCCAAGGTGTTCATGAGGGGAAGAATAATTTCATATTGCTTGTATAAAAAAAAAAAAAAAAAAGACAGGGCAGAGGAACAACAACTACTGAAAGAAATTAAGAGACTGGAAATTCTGACACCTGACAGACCAGTAAATAAAGAGTTATTGGATGTTAAATATAAATTGAATAGCATATACAGTGGGGAGAATAAGTATTTGAACCCATGCTAAAGTTGACTAAAATGCTCATTGGGTTCAAAAACACACCATGCCAATCTCTAGGTATGGTGAAGGGTATGTGATGATGTGGGGCTATTTTAATTCCAAAGGCCAAGGGAACTTTATCAGGATGCATAGTATCCTGGATCCATGAAATAAGTGGCCTTTAAAAATAAAAAATCTGCCTGCCTCTATGGGAATTTAACATAGGGGTCAAATACTTATTTCCCCTGTAATTTAAGGAAGGAACATTTATTTATTTATGATACATTCTTCATTCACTAAGAAAATTGGTGTCCTTAAAGGTTGGATTTTTACTAGTTGTTTTAATTAAGGCATTAAGATCAATTTCTAACATATTTTTCTTTTTAGTCAACTTTAGCATTTGGGTTCAAATATTTATTCTCCCCACTGTATAACAAGAAAACAAGAAGCGGTATGTCTCAAGCTCCGACATCTTCATTTTGAGTTTGGAGACAAGACAGGCAAACTCTTAGCCAATTAAATTAAACAGCAACATGAGAAGTCAATCATATCCTCAATAATAGATGCATCTGGCACTGCATCCACAAAGGCTGAGGTGATTAATGGAACCTTTAGATCATTTTACAAAAAATTGTACACCTCAGAGCAGGATGCCTCAACTCAGAAGATTTCCTGGGGAATATAGCCTTACCCAAGGTGTCTAAAATACAAACAGAGCAGTTAGAGAGCCCTCTTTCATTAGAGGAAATCACTAAAGGCCTCAATCTCCTGCCCAGTAATAAATCTCCAGGGCCTAATGGCTATCCGGCAGAATTTTATGAATAATTTCCCCACTCTTCATTAAAATGGCAGCTGAAATGCAACAAAAGGGTACTATACCCAATCACGGCATATATTACACCGATTCCCGAGCCGCATAAAGACCATAGCCAATGCGCCAATTATCACCTATATCATTGATTAATAATATAATAATAATAATAATAATAATAAGCTTCATTTGTATAGCACCTTTCATACACAGAATGCAGCTCAAAGTGCTTTACATTTGAAGCATGTAACACAATGATAGTCAGTCAGTCATTATCAATCACTTTTCTTTGCTGTTTATGTTATACTCAGCAACATATCAAAAATATAGAAAATGACGTCATAAGACTGGCAGCCTTAACCCTCTTACCCCCCACAAGCACGCCATATGGCAACTGTGGCAAGGAAAAACTCCCATATTCCAGGAAGAAACCTTGAGCAGAACCTGACTTAATAGGGGAGCCCATCTGCTTCTGGCTTGCTGCTACCCTCCAATAGTAGCAGATGTAGAATAATCTGAAAATGTAGTCTACAGGATAAGATGAGTTAACTAAAAGCTTTCCTGTACAGGTATGTTTTCAGATCTTTTAAAAATATTTACTGAACTTCGCCTGCTTGATGTACAGAGGCAGGGTGTTCCATAGTTTGGGGCATAATGGATAAACGCAGCTTCTCCACTTTGTTTGTGGAGCACTTTGGGTACGATTAAAAGATTAGAATTGGATGATCTAAGTTTCCTTTGTGGTTGATAAGATATTAAAAGCTCAGAGATATATGAAGGTGCTATGCCATTCAGAGCTTTGTAAGTAATTAACATAACCTTAAAATCAATTCTATAGGAAATAGGGAGCCAGTGCAGTTCAGCCAACACAGGGGTGATGTGTTCTCTCTTCTTAGTCTTAGTTAAAAGTCTAGCCAGAGTTCTGTATGAGTGCCAATTTCTTTAGATGTTTTTGGGAAGACCAGTGAAAAGTGCATTGCAGTAGTCTAACCTGCTAGTGATAAAGGCGTGAATTAGTTTTTCTGCATCTTGTTGAGTTAAAAAGGGCCGCACTTTGGCAATGTTTCTCAAGTGGAAATAGGCTGTCTGAGTAATAAACTAATGTAGATATTAAAATCATCAGCAAAGTGATAGCAACTTGAATGGAGTCAGTAATCACACCTTTAATACATTTAGACCAAACAGGCTTCATTAAAGGAAGGCGATGATCAGATAACACCCGAAGATTGTTTAATCTAATTAGTGCCCACAGGAATAGCCTCACTAAATCCAACTCGCCATTCATCATAGCCACCCTCAACGCTGAAAAGGCGTTCGACAGAGTAGAATGGTCCTTCCTTTTTGCAACATTAAAATAATTTGGTTTCCCCCTTTATTTTATCAATTGGATAGAAACAATCTATAACTCACCACAGGCCTTAGTAATAGCCAATGGAGTAATCTCCAAACCATTCCAGTTACAAAGGGGTACCTGGCAAGGATGCCCCCTATCCCCAATGCTATTTGCCTTATTTACTAAACCCCTAGCAGCTGGCATTAGACAATGTGGAAAGATATCAGGAATAACATCCGAGTCTTATCACCACAAAATAAGTCTTTATGCAGACGATATCTTACTATATATTACCAACCCCTCATCATCACTCCCACTGATCCACAAGCTGATAAAAGACTATGGCAATGTGTCAGGATATTATCAATTGGTCAAAATCCGAAATATTGTCAGTATCAGACACAGCAGACATGGTTTGGAAGGCTGAGGAGTGGAATCTCCCTTTTAAAGAACCTTCCAAAGTAATTAAGTACCTCGGCATTCAAGTACCTTCTAACCTGAATGATCTATTCAAGATTAAAAGATAATTCTGGTATTTAGCACTTTTAGTCCCTTTTCTAACTAACCACTCAGTGAGTTACAGTTTTGAAATGAACGTTAAAGGTGAAAATGAACGTTAAGGGTTGTTTTAAGGACATGTTTGTGCATGCCTGTAGGCAGCCACTCTGAAGCAGTAAAGGCGATTCAAAATGAGTCAGAAAAGTGGAGACAGGACCAATCGTCAAAATGTCGGTGTCCACCACTCTAGTTCATCTAAAACAAACCAGAAAAGGGACTCAAAGTGCTAAATACCGGAATTATCCTTTAACTATAACACCCTCCTGCAGGATATCAAAGATAGCCTTGAAAGGTGGAATAAGTTGCCATTATCCCTACTCGGACGAGTCTCCACCAATAAATTGAATATCCTTCCGAGAGTAAATTATCTTTTGTCCATGATCACTGTTACCCCTCCCTCTGGATGGTTCTCCTCCCTTAATAGCGCCATCACCAGATTTTACTGGAAAGGGGGTAACGCACAAATCAGTTTAAGCTCGCTTCAGAGGCCAAAACACAGTGGAGGACTTGGAGCCCCAAATTTTCATTATTATTTTTCTACATGTTTGCCATTGGATTAAGTTTGACAATCCTCCTTGGTTAGATATTGAAAATACGTTAACTCAAGGGCCGAGACTGCAGAACCTTTTATTTATGGATAAAACTATTAAAAAATCTATAGGTTACGATAGTTGTACAATCAATACATCATTACCAGCATGGTGGAAGACAAATGAAATCCTCAAGTCTAACTTCTCAGTTTCCATACACACCCCACTATGGAACAACCACGTTTCTTGTGAACAATAAACCCCTTTTAATGCCAATATGGAAGAGGAAACAGAATTGGGGCATTTGTTCTTGCAAAGCAGCATACTTATTGTTCTTCTTAAGTTTTATCATTATTATTAGGGGTCCGAGCAGCGTAGCTGCCCCTATTGTTTCTGTACCGTTCATTTTTTGCCAAAATTCTGTAAAAGTAATACTGCAGCCTAAACCGTATCTCCAAAACTCTTGACATTTTCAGGTATGGTTACCAGTACCCCCCTCTACCCATAACCCAAAATTTGGGGTACTGCACCCAAAGGTGGCGCTATTGGAAACTCAGATGCATCTTTTTGGCCCTGGTGTTATGGTCTACAAATGTTTACTTTTGCCACAATTTCATGGAAAAGCCAAACATTATAAAAAGTTTCACACTCTTCAAAAATAATCAAATCTTCACCAAAATTCTCACAGACAATGTTTAGACCAAGCCTCACAAACGTTATCGCTCAGAATTTTGATATTTTGTTCCATTTCAGAGATATAGGCCAATAAAGTTAGACCACTTAGGCCTTTTTTCCTAGATCACCTATATTCCTATAAACCTTAAGTCCTAGAAACTTGACATTTTCAAGTATTATTACCAGTACCCCCCACTACCCATAACCCAAAATTTGGGTTACTGCACCCAAAGGTGGCGCTCCTGTCAAAAACGCTTATTTCTCCTTACCAGATTGACCTAGACTCAAAATTCTTTCATTATATTAATCTCTACATTCAGATGCATCTTTTTCACCCTGGTCTTATGCTCTAAAAATGTTTACTTTTGCCACAAATTCAGAGAAAAGCCAATCATCATAAAAGGTTTCACAGGCTTCAAAAATTATCAAATCTTCACCAAAATTCTCACAGACAATGTTTAGACAAAGCCTCACAATTAGACAACTGCCTGCTTCAATGGCGGCGCTCGGGGAGCAGTGAGGGGTTAGGTGCCTTGCTCAAGGGCACTTCAGCCGCGGCCCACTGGTCGGGGCTCGAACCGGCAACCCTCCGGTTACAAGTCCAGAGTGCTAACCAGTGGGCTACGGCTGCCCCAACCAGTGGCACCTATACCACCTATATTCCTATATATACCCCAACCAGTCCTATATCACCTATATGAGTATTTTTTCATACAACCGCTATTAGGTGGATACCATTAACAGTGCACATTTTCAGATCTGTACTCTTTTTTATAAAGCCCTTAATTCTATTGTCAAATGTATGCTAGGAATTTTCTTGATGTTGTGTGTTTGCCAACACACATTTTCACCATGTGAATGTGACTACCAAATATGTAGGATTGTCAGTGGCTCAGTGGGATAATGCCTAGTGCTGGTGTTTGTTAGGTTGAGAGTTCGAATCCTGGTAGAGCTTTAGGCTCAACCTGCATATGCTATTGGTTATTGAAGATTCACACCATTGAACAGCACCTGAATGACATCAGGCAATCAACATAGTCATTAGTTGCCAAGAATCAGAATTCCGGGACTCTCTATTACATTTAGGGGAACTTCTTTGTTTACTATTTTTCCTTCATCATTAAGTCGATCATATTTATATTTCATCCATTAGTGTTCTTCTCTACAAATGTCTAATTGCCCCAGAATTTCAAAAAGTTTTCAGGTGTACTCTTTCAGGAAAGCCCTTCATTTTATTGTCAAATGTATGCTTGGAGTTTTTCTTGTGTGTTTATCAACACGCATTTTCACCAAGTGAAAGTGACTGCCCAATGTGTATCACTGTCAGTGGCTCAGTGGGATAATGCCTTGTACTGGTGTTTCTTAGGTTGAGAGTTCAAATCCCTATTACAGCTTTAGGAGCAATGTGGACATGCTATTGGTAATTTAAGATTCACACCATTGAACAGCACCTGAATGACATCAGCCAATCAACATTCACACTCATCAGTTGCCAAAAATCAGAATTCCGGGATTCCGGGATTTAGGGGAACTTCTTTGTTTACTATTTTTCCTTCATCATTACGTCTATCATATTTATATTTCATCCATTAGTGTTCATCTCTACAAATGTCTAATTGCCCCAGAATTTCAAAAAGTTTTCAGATGTACTCTTTTAGGAAAGCCCTTCATTTTATTGTAAAAATGTATTCTTGGAGTTTTTCTTATTGTGTGTTACCAATACACATTTTCACCATGTGAATGGCCAACATGTAGGGTTGACAGTGGCTCAGTGGGATAATGCCTTGTACTGGTGATCCTTAGGTTGAGAGTTCAAATCCCACTTGAAGCATTAGTGTTCGAATGCTGTTGGGTTGTGGAGGTTAGCATACTAGAATAGAATGCTGTTGGGTTCTGGAGGTTAGCACACTATAACATTGCAGCTACTTGTCAATATGGACTTGTAGTGCAAGGCAAGTATAACTGTATAATTATAGGCTGTTTATCTTATCGTCTCCGACACAGCTGTAGCCTATAATTATTTGTTATTCTTATAATATTTGTAATTTCTTATCCATATTTAGTCGGCTCTTCCACTTGACAGAACAACTCTATATCGGTTCTGTTGCCATGGCGCCGCCGCGTTCGGACGCCTTTTTGGTTGCTCCGCCTAATTTGTGCTTATATTTACTTTTTTACCTTGTATTAACCCCTAATTTTTTAAAGGTTTAATGCATGGGGTAACGTGAGGTGCATCAGAAAAAAAAGATGGGCCTGTCCCTCTCAAAACATGTTAAAATAGTGTGATTAGCAACCAGAAAAGAAAAAAATCCCGGGGGAGACATCCCCGGACCCCCGTGTTATTATTAGGCAATTATGACTGGCCTGCACTGCTAAAAAAAATCTAGAGGTCACGGTCATCTCATTTAAATGGTGGGAACGTCAAATGTAAGTAGGCCTATAAGTCAGAAGAGCTACATATGCGACTGATTACACATTTAATTTACCTGAACAGTGTTTGATTCCTGTTTGTAGGCTACTCACTGGAAATCTTGGACCTAACAGTTACTGTGCAAAGCACAGATTCCATTACTGTTATCTGTTATCACAGATTTCATTCCATATTAGCCACCAACAACTGGGTAATTGGAGGCGGACAGAGTACACAGCTTCATTACTTGAGTAAAAGTACAGATACCCTTTGCTAAATTTTACTCAAGTACAAGTAAAAGTACAACAGTCAGATGTCTACTTAAGTAAAAGTACTGAAGTACTTGTTTTAAAAGTACTTGAGTATCAAGAGTACAAGAGTAGCCTACATTTTTTTTTTTCAAATATTGCATTACTACTGCCACAGTGCTTACATTTATGTACAGAAACATCCTACATGGAGTTATGAAAATGTTTAATGTTAATACCTTGGAGAATGTAAAAGGAATTGAAATTAAAATCAAGTAATTTTCATCTTTTTACCATGTTGCCAGGGATGGGCAGTATTTCTAATACATAAAATGTGTATTTCAAATACAAAATACTATTTTGTAATTGAAACACTTGAAGCGAAAACTATCATTAACTTGTTCAGAAAATGTAAATAGTCTGGTGAGGTGGGGCCACAGTTTGGCACATTCCCGGGATGGACCTGCTGTGTCTTCATCCATTGTTTCGTCCATGGTTATGTCTCTTATCTAAATCTGACCATGGAGTTGACTTTGGTGGAAAGCTGAAGGTGATTGCTGATAGGCTGTCCCAATCAGTGGCGCCTGCACAATCCAATCACGTTTGAGAGGGAAACAACAAATTGAGGATTTCCGAGATTTTTCTTTTTTCTTTTTTTTTTTTAGAAGAAGTAACGGTTATGGATAGAAATGTGGTGGAGTAAAGAGTACAATATATGCCTCTCAAATGTACTTGAGTAAAGTCATGAGTACTCCCCAAAAATGATACTTGAGTAAAGTACAGATCCCTCAAAATTGTACTCAAGTACTGTGCTCAAGTAAATGTACTCTGTTACTGTCCGGCTCTGTGGGTAATGATGTTGTTATGCATGTACAAAATACAACATTTGAACACCCATATTGCTGCTGTTGTACTTCATTGTATACAGCTGTTAATGTGATGAGGCTACTCATATTTCAAGCCACATTTCTCCGGCCCCTCAGTTGTGATGCTTTTCATGAACTGGCCCCCATTACAAACTAATTGAATAGCCCTGCATTAGATTATCGTCTAATGGCATCAAAAAAGTTTACCCGAAATGAAGTGCTGGGTCTTCTAGTCGCGGACCCTGATTCTGAAGGGGAATATCTGCCTTCAGAAAATGACGGTGATTCGTTTAGTGAGGCTTCAGATGCGTCCCTGCCTTGCAATGATGCAGCTGGACAAAGTGAGAGTTTAGCTTACACCAAGCACAAACGTTGAATCGTTTGCCCAATGTCACTGGTGGGAATAATGTTTCACGGGTTCGGAGTGTTCATCGGGAAGTTAGCAGGGTGTTAGTGGTGTGGCTTAACGAGGCTGGAGGTAGCCTAATGTCCATGTAGCTAGCTTCTGTCTTCTGACCGTGTGCCTCTCCAAGAATCAGCGGCGACAGTAACGTGGTGGAGCCTTTGTCTAATGCCACTGGGTATGTTAGGCAGGTCGGTGCTCATAGAACAGTTAGGGGGTCAGAGGCAGTGTGGGGAGTCGCAATGAGAATGACAGTAGGCCTAGTCCGAGCTGGCGCAAATTCTCTCCACTTCGGCGCCGAATGAGGCAGATCTGGCCATGCTGCTGCTGGGAGGAGAGGTGGTGACACTGGGCAGGGGAGCCATTAGGCCATGCATAGTCTATCACAAGATGATGGGAATGCCGGCCCTGTATGGATAGGGATAGGGAGTCATTATCTCTACAGCAAAAGGCCTGCTACATAAAAAAAAATTGTCAGCCATTTATTAGTAATGGTTTACACTATCTATTTCCCTGACCATTTAGTACATACACTATGTGTTCTTTTTTGTGTGTTCATGTCCTTGTGATGTGTGTGTCCTTGTCAGCTAAGAAAAAAACAACAACAAAAACATAAAAAATACTAACATTGTGTCGTCTTGTCTCGTCATCTCACGCCTGATCTGTGCCTTGCCGTGGCAAGTGAGCTTTTGAACTAAACATGGCTTGTCTACTTGTGTTTGTGTGTCATCTGAATAATATATATGTGCCCCATACATGGAATCAGAGTGCCTACTGTATGTAGTAAATGGAAAATCTCTACAGCAAAAGGCCAGCCTACCGGTACATGCATTTGGTTTGTTTCTGCCATTTATTAGTAATGATTTACACAGTTTGTTTACTACTTAGTATTTACCTGAGCATTCAGTATTGTGCAATATAGCATACAGAAGGTGAGGGACATTTTGGGGGGAAAGAAGTGGTGCATTTTATCATTCAAACATGCGACTTTTCATGAAAATTCTATAACCCAAGATGGCCGCCACCATATGACGTCATAAAATGCAAATTAGATATAAACATTTAATCCCTAAATAAACTTTGGGTCATCCTTAATATTTCTCTAATTTACAGAGTCTCTATCTCTTATCACTTTTAAGATATAGCCTATTGAAATGAAGATGTCAAAAAAGTAGCATTGCTACCCTTTGCATGGTCACCGGGGTTTGATTCCTGACAATTGCCCATCCCTTGGTTTTAAAGGTCCGTCACAAATACTGCACTTCAAGATTTCTACAACAACTGGTTTTAATGTTCATATGCTATTTAAACCCCTCAATTGCCACTTGTGTCTCTTATTATTATGATTGTAATAAATTAATTGTAATTGTACTTGCATTCTACATTCATTATGCATATTCATTAATTTTCTCAATTGTCTAATTCTTATTACTATATTCCTTAGAGAAATTAGGTCATTTCTAATCAGTAGACCTATTTAAAATATTTTTTTTAATAATGGTATTTTAGGAAGTGTTCTTTTGTAAATTGTTCTTTGTTGGGGTGGCAGCTTGACAATAGATGACAGGAACAGGATAAACAAAGTCCTTAAAATGCAGGTTCCATAATTGGTCTGAGCCCGTGTTCTCTGGAGGCCATTTTAGAGCAGAGAACTATGAGGGAGGACCATCCTCTGCATAGCATCTTTGTAAATAATGGTAGAAGTAAACAACTTTTATTACCCAGTTGCTCCCCTGAAAGGTTTAGAAGGTCCTTTGTTCCCTCAGCAATCAGGCTTTTTAAAAACTGCTGACTAATGCTGCTGTATAGTATCTGCTATCTCAGTAGTGTTTTTAGTGGCCATTTTCTGACACAATGGTACTTATATATTCATTTTTGCACACATCAGTGATGTGGTGGTAACTGCTTTGACCATGACGAGCATCATGGGTACCTCTTCACAAAGACTATGCTTCTTCTGCTCCAGGCATATCTCTTTGGCCCTCATCAGCTGCAGTGTCTCCTTAGATACAGCATACTGGAGCTTCTCCATGCGCTCCACAGCTGCAGTCCATGCAGCTTTGCCAAACTTACGCTGGTCAACCTTCATACGCTCGTACATCACTAGAAAGGTAAAAACTCTGATCACATTTGGATCAATTTGGATGTCTCATAGCAAGTAACACTGCAATAGTCTGTGTACATGTGTACGTAGGACACTGTAGTGTTGTCATTACATTTCTGTGCTCGAGCTGTAGTCTCAAAGTACTTGACCGTAAGGTCCTGAATGGAGAGAGCAGCGGTGTGAGCCTTCTTTTGCCAGTCTTCATCCTCATGCTTCAACCCCTCCACACGTCGTGGGCCGAGGTACTCTGTCTCAAGGGATATCTTAGGGGAAAAACATGAAGTCAAAGTCATGAAGTGCTTCTTCTGAAGGAGTTCCTAAAGTTTCACATAGTTCATTACATGACAAAATGTAATGCTGGCTAGTGCCAGTAGGCTGTGTGCTGTCTACACTTCTGTAGTTAACCAGAACTTAAAATCAATCAAATTAATCACCATGATTTTGTGAGGGTTTGTTGAAAGCCGTCTTCTGTCAGAATCAACTTTATAATTAAGATCATGTGGGGTCAGGTTGCTGATGGTATTTGCCATTTGTGCGATTAATCACTACTGCCAGCCACATAGACAGGTTTAAAGTCACTTTCGGTGTTGGCGGCTGCCATAGTCTTAATCCCTGGCCAGGACTCTTTTTTTTTTTTTTTTTTAGATAGACTCGTTGCTTGACTTATCGTGACTAAATTCAAGATGGCGGCGAACGGTAAACTTCCTGAAGGTACTGTCTGTATAAATCGTCTTGTAAATAAACTACTAATACTTTTTCAAAGTTCTCAATGTCTCGTTTTAAATGTCAGTGCCCTCGGAAGTCTACCAATGAAGTGTGGAGCTACTTTGAGCCTCGTAAATGGTGTAAAACAGTGATTTATTTGCATGGCTAGGCCGATGCCCGAGGCACCCCCATCGAAAACCTGTTGGTAGCATCGGCTAACTAGCGCCAGATTTCGGAGTGCAAGGGACAAGCCGAGATGAGCTATGAGACAAAAGTTCAGTTTTATTTTTAAAAAGTTGTGGGCAGAGGAAACAGTTGAACAGGATCTGTAGTCTTAAAAGGTGCCCTGCCACACAAAACCGTTTTTACTTGTATTTTTTTCAACATGTTAGGTCCATATGTGTTTGTGCTATGTCGTGAATGTGAAAATGAACAGCTAACTCCTCTGTCAGCTCTAGCCACTGAAAAGAAATAAGCGGAGAAATTAGGCCAATTGCAAAAGCTCTTCAGATTGACGTGGAATTGATGAGCTCATTACTATTCATGAGCTCGCCCAGTTGAGACCATGCCCACAAAATTTGTTTAGCTCTGACAGTTTTCGTAGGCCTATGCAAGAATGGCTGAATGTCAACGGACTTAAACAATGCATTTTGCCCAAGAACCCAGACTTGAGGATCAAATGGCTTCAGTTTATTTTTTGGAACAATGTCACAGGCTTTGCAAAAAAGTTGCTGTTGAAGCCTGGAGCAGGCTACCATCGCAGTCTACGACCAGTGCCTGTAAGTAAAACGTAATTGTCAACTCAATGAAGTGCTATGTTATACAGGTTTAATGAACTCACTAGCCTAGCAGGTTTTATTTATGCACATTTGGACAATGCTAGCACTCACTAGCCAAGCTAAGTTCATGCCATGAAGCTTAAATTAGTTGATAACGGCGGTCATGTTATGGACGAAACCTACTAGCTGTTAGCCAATCAGAGTCAAGCAGCTTAGCTCGTTGAATATTAATGAGAACTGGCGCAAATCGAGCTGAGTCTTCAAGCAGGCTTTCAATACCACACTAGAATGGCTTGAAACAAGGTAACAAAGGCATGTTTTCCACAAAAAAATGTACAGAGTCCATGGTAGAACTTCAGACATTACCACAAAGTAATGGAATACGTGTGCCAGGGCATCTTTAAGAAAGCCAGATTGTATGCTTAAAGCCTGAGACAGTAGATTGTTTAAAAGTTGAATGTAGATAGTGTAATGGATGTTGATAGACAGAAAGTTTAATGGATGTTGACAGGCAGATTGGTTTAATGGATGTTGATAGATAGTTTAATGGGTGGATGAGTGAATGTTTGAAGATGATATCTGGATAGAAAGTTGGATGGAATATGCCTTATATCCTTGTAGAATTGGCCTAGTTGAGCAGAAAGCAGTTGATACAGGTGCAATCAGTTTAATTGGCTCTTTGAGGGGGCCTAGTTGAGCAGCTGGCAGTTGATACAGGTGCAAATCAAACTGAATTAGCCCATTGCAATGTCATAGTGACAATGCAAAGTCTATGGGGAAAATAAGCTTGTTTTTTGTTACTATATAAAAATACATTCCTTAAGTGTCCTTTTCAGGACCTACGCTACAAAGTCTGAATGAAATTTCTCCGTTAAACGGTTGAAGCTGAATTAGACGCAGAAATATGGTGGGAGGAATAAAAAGAAGACGACGACGACTTTGGATAACAGAACAGTGCATTTTCATGCACTGTAAAAAGACGCCGACAACTTCGGATAACAGAACAGTGCATTTTCATGCACTGTGATAAAAAGAAGAAGAAGAACAAGTCTTCGGAGAAAGGTTTTGAACAACTCTTCTTTTTTTCTGCCCGCCGCCATCTTGCCAGACAAGGAGTGAGTTGTCCAAAACCTTTCTTTTTAGTAAACTGTGTACACGAACAATGTTCTCAATGCTCGAGTTCATGTGTAGAGGCACTGATGATACTTAAATCAAAGTTTCATGTTGTGTCGAGCCTTCTTAGTGTTTTAAAAATAGCGATTTTGACGCCATCATGTATCAAAATAGTATTGCCCCTAGGATTCCCATTCAAAAGGCCATTTCACCCAAAAACGGCAACTCAACAAGTTTAAAAGTGGCGCTTCGGACACAATTATGTTGTTAAACGAAAGTTTGACTCCGGTACATTCACAAAAACACCCTCGGATGCATTTTGGCAAGAGTTACACTTTAAGCAACAGATAACATTGCGACCAATGCAACACTCAGGGTAGGTGCAGTATATGTGTAAACAAGGGAATCCATGTTAATCACCTTGATCTGCTGTCGGCGTAGCATAGCCAGCTCCCTCATGTCTCTGAAGGGTTGGAGCAGGTAGTGATATAATTCAGTGGTGGCCTCCACAAGGTCTCCATATGCTTCATCCTGCTGAGTATACAGATCAAGCAGCTCCACCATGCTCTCCATGCTGCGCTGCCTCTCTAACAGCTGGGCAAAGACGAAGACAAAGATATTTCATTAGTTTTCCACAATGTGCTACCAGCTGAAACTAGATGTACCGCAAAGCGGCACAAAATATGGCCTCCGCTCAGTCCTGCACATTCTATCTGCAAAAGTAAATCACGCTTGTCAATCTCCTACTCCATCCCCTACTTTTAGTGCTGCCGCGATTAGTCAACGTAATCGACCATGAAATTAGCCTACTTATTTTTGGTCCCCCATCTCAAATGGCTCGCTGTAATGTTATTAACTCTGTTATTAACTCTTGAGAGTTCATGTTTTAAACCCTGCCATGCACGCAACTTTTGAGTATGTAAAGGAGTGTGCATGTGTGCGTTTGTGTATAAGTGTTCACTTGTCAGTGTGTGTGTGTGTGTGTGTGGGGGGTAGTAATGGTGTGTGTGTGTGTGTGCGTTTGTACCTTAAATTCTTGTACCTTAAATAACAATTTAATATCATTAATATTATACTTATTTTTTTACTTCTGATTTAGGATTATGGATTATGATTTTTGTGCCGTGATCACACCCAATTAAAGCAAATTCAAATATCACTGTTGGAAAGAGCCCGACCAATTCATCGGCGAGCTGATATTACCAGCCGATATTAGGCATTTTCCAAACTATCGGTATCTGCATTTCAGGGTTCCCACTCTAAGTCAAATGTAAAATTCATTGACTTTTCCTTCATTTCCCTGACAAAAAAAACTGAATTTCCATGACGTACTAAGCTAATTACTAACGTATAGCGTTCAAGAATATTTTTCTTTTTGGAGTGGGAGATGAATAAATGGGCATTGAATAAACAAAGTTGGGATACTCAAGGAAGCATTAAAGCAAATAACCAGATTACCGTATTTTTCGGACCATAAGTCGCTCTGGAGTATAAGTCGCATCAGTCAAAAAATGCATCGTACTGGACTATAAGTCGCATATTAGAAATGTATCGCACGAAATCCAAGACCAAGAACAGACATTTAATCTGGAAAGGTAAATTATTCAACTACACAATAGCACACAGAACAACAGGCTGAATAGGTGTCTGATATGTTAACGTAACGCAGTTATTCAGCTACACTATTTAGCCAGCTTGATGCTGGTTAGCTTGGTGACAAGAAAATTAAAATGTCAGTTCCTGGTTGCACAGTTTGTTGCATGAAGTACGATGCATCCTTAAAAACAGTTCTGTTTGCTAAAACTGCTGTTTTGTGTTGACGGTCACATCGCTCAGACTGTCCTTGGTGGTTCTGTCAGTGCCGTCAGTGAGTGTAAACATTACAGAGTGTTACATTAAGCTCACAAAGACTGCACACAAAATAAATGTAAGCATATGAAACAAGTTTTCTGAGCTAACATTAATTCCCAAATACTCACATACTCCTTAGTCTTGGTCTTCTTTTTTTTGCATTTCAACATAGGTGTTTACACCAAGCAAGAAAGTGCAAGGTTTGCAAAGGCTAAAAGTAAAGTAAAACGTTTGCTTGCATAGCCCACAATGTAGATTGTGCAATGGCAGTTTTCAAAAGGTGAAAAGACTATACACTACTTAATTTTTAAAAAGTACTGTATAAGAGCCTTTCATTAGGAAACCAGATAGTTAGGCCTATTTAAACAGATAATGCCCTACCTTGATCAAAATTGTTATGGGAGAACATTTTTAAATTGTGTTGGTTAAAAATTACTATCAGCCGATAAATCGGTTATCAGCTTTTAAAGCTCTCAAATATCGATCAGTATCGGTCTTCAAAATCCCATGTCGGTCAGGCTCTACAGGCCAAATGCTCCAGACTTCTAAGAAATGAGCAGTTTATCAACCATCTTTACTGGTTTTATCAAGTCGATATGACCAAAATAAACAAGGGATAATGTAATGTATACGCCGGTCATTACTGGGAAAATAAGTCCCGACAGGGCAAACCCGGACCACTATCGCGCAGGCCCGAGGGTCTTGTTCCGCCCTGAAGGGACTTATTTTCACAGTAATGACCGGGCGCTCTATACATTATCCCCGCTTTATTATACTGCTACCAAAACAAAATAATAAACTCCCCACGATATGACTTTTTAGCCTACATAACCTAGCCTATTTGTTACCGCTCATGGGCATTTGCTGAGAAACAAATAGTTCGCAACAACACACGCTGCTGAACTTGAATCAAACATTCTTTAGAACACAGCTGATCAACCGTCTGCTTTCACATTTGAATGAAGTTCCAGTCCTTGCGTAGTGATATGAAAGACATTAATCAGAAGCACAAAACCTGTTGCCATTGACAGCGGTGATTAAATGCTTTGCCGGTGATTTATGTAGATTTAACATGGGCCCGAACGTTGAAAAGGCCCATTCATGTGAATGGAACTTTCTGCAGCACTCTGAAGAGCCGTGTAATAAGCATATTTAAAGATTATTGTGAGCTAGCATACAGTGGGTCCCAGTTAAAAATTGACACTTCATTCACGATCATAATGAATGGTGAAATGTAAGTACAACTGCAGCCGCTTGGGGGCAGCATAGTCCGCTGTGGAGTTCCACGGTCGAACCAGATGGCGCATTCGACAGCAAGGGCTGTGATTGGCCGAGTTTTCAGTGCATTTCTCTGTGTTTTTAGCAGCCCCTGCAAGATGCTAGTCCACTGTAGCCTAAGCCTTGTACATAATGTTAAACATAGTTTTGGATTCAGTGGCAAGATTTCTTGATTGTACAGTGCCTGTCTCTCAGTAATGTTTTAAAATGAGAGCTTCGTCAGCTGGCAGTAGGCTACTTTGTCAGTAGTCATGAGAAGTTCGCTTGCTAACAGAACATAAATATGCTGCCCAGAAACCTTGTGAATAGTTCTGATTTTTTTTACTACACTAACGAGGTTGAAATATAGACTTTGCCTACAGCATCTCCTTAACAGTAATGTTAACAAAATGACAGCATTCATATGACAAAGAAAAACGAATTCAGTCACTCAAGACTGTGCCCCAGCAATCAGTGTAGGCTACAGTCCTACCCAATAGGCCTACTCGAAGCAGATAAGCGTTGTCTGACGGTCGAAAGTGGGTTAATGCACGTTTTCCAGAACAGGTCTGCAACTTTCAGGTAGTTCTGAGTTCGAATTTAGGCAGGAGCAGAGCCATATAAAGGCCTAGGCCTATTATCATTTTTTGCAAGGTGTTGCTCCTGGCAATACTTGCTTATAAGACGTTTGGTGATTAATTGATAGCCGTTTTTGGGACCACGTTAAACGTTCTTTATAATGGCGATCCGGGGGGGTAAAAGCGACTGTTACACGCTGTTACAACTGTAGGCTACAATGATTGCAATACAAAAATATGCGGCGTGTTAGTAGTATTCTCCGTATGGAAAATAAAGTCAAATTGTCTGTTATTAGTTCAATAACAAGTGTTGTTTGTTAAAACATGTGACTAGTGAAACTCAAATGATTTTAGAAATATTTAGCCAAAGCCAAAAGTGTTAGAGAGAAGGGAGGCAGCTGGTGCAGCTCAGATGTCTTCTTAATTTTCTTTATTCTTTAGTAAAGGTGCAGAACATTATTAAACTTTGACTAACGTTTAGATGTTCGTTAGTCAAAAAACATCGACACATCGAAATGTTAGTCAAAGTTTAATAATGTTCTGCACCTTTTACTGAAGAATAAAGAAAATTAAGAAGACATCTGAGCTGCACCGCCTCTCTCCTCTCTAAAAATATCTGTCCTGGCCTGGTTGCAACGGATTGTGGCCAAACGACAGAAGCGGAGAACCCTCCTTTGTCTACCAAAAGTGTTACTTTGTGCCCCGCTCCCCACTGCTTGTGAAAGAAGGGGATGGGGGAGGGGGGCTTAACGTGAAAAAAAGCTTAATGTCACAAAACGGCAACGAGTCGTTTTAGGCTACAGGCCTTCATAATGGTAGGCTACAGGAAGTGGGGAGGGTATGGGATGACCAGAGCCGCCATCTATCGCCTTTCCAGGCACACAGCTCGTTATATAGCCTATCGACTGCCTTAACAGATAGGCTTTGCTCTTGGTTTGGCCTTACAGCGAACTCGATGCTCTTGTTGCTTGCAGTTTGTTAAATAAAGCGATGCAGATTACATGATTTATTTCTGATTAATTTAGATCTTTTGATGTATTTTGCAACATTTGCTTGTTAGGCTGGGCTACTGTCAATGTCCTGTACAGGTCAATGTTCAACAATTGCTGGTGTAGGCCTAGGCTATTAATCAATTAGGGACTGTTCGTTATTTATTTAATTAAGGGGCTACGGAGGAGTTTTGGGAGCGTTAGTCAAAAAAGCGTGACCCTCCCTCGCCAGCAAGAATTTTTTCTATGACCCTCCAAAGTGATTGAGAAAAAAACGCATGACCCTCCCAGTCCCAACAATTTATTGATGCCTTAGGCTACTGGGTCAATTTGGGAGCTTGCATGCTACGACTACTTCCTTTGAAATGCCTTGAAAAGGCTGTCGTTTGCACAATTTCATAAATAATCACGGGACGAAACAAACCTGTCAACTTTTCCCGGTTTATCGCTGCGTATTTAACTTTTTCCTCGCTGTCTTAGGAGGAGCTGCAGGGCCGTCGCAGGGGATCACGAGGCCCTATCTTAACTTGACAGATACAAGGCCCTTTTCACTTACGTTGCATAAAATCATCGTTAAGCTTACTTTACACATAGCCAAGGCTACCCGTCGGTGTATTTTAATTAGTAGCCTAGTCTAATAAGCTACACCAGCTTGCCTTTAAGAGGGGAAATTCAATTGTATAGCCTATAACATTAGCTGAGTCACATATTTGGCCATATGGTGTTTATCATAGGCTACATCACGAAACCAAATAGTGTAACAAAGGCGAACACTTTAACAGGGGGAATTAATTGGGCATGAATCATTGTGCTGAACGGTATTTGTCAATGAGCAGAAACACACACGACATTCAAACTATTGATAAGATGTACTGGTCTGTATCTATAGGCTAACATTGGACAAATAAATGACACTGACTTCGCCATATCCTGACTCAGGAAAAAAAAAACATTTTCTTGCTTTGCAGCAAACTCAGCAATGAAATCATAGGCCAGTTTGCAGGTAGCCTAACGTCTTTTTCATAGAAGGGAGAGCCTAGTCTCTCCTGTGACATGGAGGTGCGCAAATAGTTTTTAATAGCCTGTTCAACTTCAAAAAGCTTCGTTCACCCGATGCCAGTCACTGATCGCAATTTCAAAGTTCGGAAAGCTTCATCTTTTTAAGTTTTAAGTGCAGTGGCCCCTATCTGCCCCTTTGGAATTATATCTCTCGAGCCTATTATAAGGTCCAGTGCGTTATGTCCTGGGATTCGGATGTGCTCAAAAATAAAAGAAAAAACACTTTTTTATAGATGGTTATGAGGAGCAATGTGAGAGAGAAATTTGATGATCATTGATCGTTGTTTTGGGACGTTAAGCCTTTTCCATAGGCGTCAGTGAAGGAGATTGAAGAATGACCATTTTTTTTATCACGAAAAATATTTATTAACTACAAAAAACTCAGTGTCTAAAAACTCAGTGTCATTCAGACTCAACCCTCTTGTTGTTTTATTATCTTTTTCGTTGTCGTTTGAACGTTGGCAAGCAGGCATGTTGCGGTTGCAATTTAAGTGAAATTTCTACAGTAGGCCTACAACATACTGTTAGGCTGGGCTACTGTCAATGTACTTGTACAGGTAAATGTTCAACAATTTCTGGTGTACAGGTTATATAATCAATTAGCTAAATCATTTGTCCAGCTGTTTAAACATTTTTTCGTGCTACATTCAAACGCAAAAGGTGCTTTGATATATTTTTCCTTTAAACGTCGGCAAGCAGGCATGCTTTGGTTGCAATGAATGAGGATAATTGCTTTTTTTTGCATTATTTTGAATATGACTCGCTCCAGTCTCAACAGCACGTACTTTTTCCACACGCTAAGTTCTAACACACATAGGCCTATCCCCTCTCGCTTTCTCTCTCTCCATCCCTGCACACGGTGCTTTCTTAAAGGAGCTGCACCATTTTACAACAATTGCATCTACATTTTCATATTAGAATGTTTTGTCAAGTGTAAGCTTAAACTACCGTGATCAATTTAAGTTCCCGTGCCCCCGCTGCGTCATGGAAGCAGTAAGTCAGTCGCATCAAAAATAGTAGTTGCACCCAAGTGACACCTTGTGGTTGTTTGTGTCAACTGCAGTTTGTGCCATTTCTGCTGAGAAAATGGGGTGCGTGATTCATGAAGGAACCCGTCCAAACTTAACGGGGACCCACTGTAACACCATATTATATTATGTTAATTATATGTAGAGATTAGAATTTTAGGGTCGATAACAATAACCGATATTTATTGGTTTGTTGTGGCCGATACCGATACGATAACCAATAATATTACAATATTATTAATATTACTAAAATTGTGAAAAGTATTGGGGACAGCATTCATAAGCATCATTTAACTGCAGTAATTTTACCTACCACCAATGATGGTGATAGCGGGGATACGTCACTTCTGTTGATGTTCAAACAAAACAGAGAGCTAGCTCGCTATTCCCTCCCGTGCAATTAAAACTCTCCTAAACACGCATCTCGTCGGTTATTGGTTGAAACACTTTATTTTGCCTTTGAGGGGTTGCCAACCCTTGTTGGTAGCATTTGTTTTTGTGTACAGATCTCAGAGCCTAGGTTGTCTACAGAGACACGTTTTTTTTTTTACTGCCTGCTTATGGAGCAGGCAGCTAGCGGATCGTTAGGAAGGATTAGATGAATGTGATCATTTATGATTGGGCCTTTTTTGGGCCTGAAATCGCAACCTTTAAATTGGGTATATATGTATATTCTGTTGAGATAGATATAGATAGATAGATAGATAGATAGATATATAGATATATAGATATATATCTAAACAGAAGTGACGTATCCCCGCTATCACCATCACCCCACTATTAAGTGTGTTGACTTTTTTGCGTGCACACTTTTCCCTATGAGAAAGTAGTAGGCTACTGGAAAGAATTCAAAACTACTTTCACCCCTGCTTTTACATGCAAATATAAAATAAAAACCACCTATGAATAACCAAGAATGTTTTATGCAGATCATTATTGGCAGGGATTGGCCTGAATTATGATTTAGTCTAGCCTACAGCATCGTAGTGGTATGATTTAAAACATCACAGGGTGAAAGTGAGAATTCATGAATTATTTTAAAGTAAATTTCTAAATATCGAGATATATATATATTGTATAATTTTTTGACGAAATAGACTAAAAATATTGCGATATTATTTTTTAGCCATATCGCCCAGCCCTACATGCCATGTTTGGGCATTAATATTGGGGGCAGCCGTGGCCTACTGGTTAGCGCTTCAGACTTGTAACCGGAGGATTGCCAGTTCGAACCCCGACCAGTAGGCACGGCTGAAGTGCCCTTGAGCAAGGCACGTAACCCCTCACCCGAGCGCCGCTGTTGTTGCAGGCAGCTCACTGCGCCGGGATTAGTGTGTGCTTCACCTCACTGTGTGTTCACTGTGTGCTGAGTGTGTTTCACTAATTCACAGATTGGGATAAATGCAGAGACCAAATTTCCCTCACGGGATCAAAAGAGTACTTAGATAATTACTTATAATATGTTAACAAATATGGTCCCTAGCCTCCCCAAATTTTCTAGGTTGGAAGACCAACTCATAAAAAGCATGTGTAAACAATTTAAAGAAGCACTATGCAGGTCTGGTTATTCCTTCGCTGTTTCTGGGTTTCCACTGGATTTGAGCTCGCATTTTTCACTACACAGCTCCCCCTGCAGCTTCGGTAATGACTGCTACGCTAACAATCTGCTGTACTAACAATGCTTTTTGGCAATAAATCTTATACTGTTGGAAAGCCTGTTTAGTTCCCTTTCAAATGGTATCCCATGTGTAAGGAATATGCACTTGTGGGATGAGCAGCAGGGTTGAGTATGTGGGCTGCGCCCATGGAAAATTTGCCAAATCTTCTCTACCATTGCCAAACAGCTTATTCTGCCATTGACTTGTTTGATGTTTGTTGGATTGGATGATTGAAGTTTGAAGAAACAAGAGACATTTTTTTTGTTCTAAGTTTATATGGATATTTAATGCGCAAAGTACTAATATTGTACCATGTCCCATTCACAGAATAAATGCATATAGTTACAGGTGATTTGGGAATACCAAAATAAACATTTACAACTAGAATGCATTTCCGGAGGAACTGCGAAGTGTGCTTGCTCTGGTGCGGTCACCAATGTGAGCAGACAGTGGCAATATCTCAAAAGCACTAGGAGGGCTATTCAACTATTGGCCTACGGGGCGAATGCAGCCCGTTGGATTTTGTCTGCCTGCCTTCAAATCTAGCTTCCATAACTAAGATCAAATCAATAAAATAAAATGACAGCAGTGATTGGCTGTAAAAATAAACAATGTTACGCGGCTTGCGCCTCTCACACTGGGCTGTCAGATAACCTACAGAGGAATTGACCAATGGCAGCAGTTAAGGTTTCACTGTGGTTTATTTAACAAATGTAAAATATGACTGGCATTAAAATGCTGCTTGTTTGTCATAAACTCCCGTTTTTCCCCGGTTTCTCTCGTATTTAATGATCTCGCCCTCCCGTTTTGTTATTTCTCCCGAGAAACTCCTGGAACTTGCATGACCATCAAACTTAATTTTACAATCACGGATCCATTAATTTTTTCTGTTAGTCTGACATTCCCATTTCCCATTTCTTCAAACTCAAAAGTAGAATTGACGATGCAGCCACACCCCAATGTCACGTCCAGCATGTATGCCAAGATACACAAATGCACACGCACGTGCTGCAGCGTCAACTCTCCTCTAATTTTAGACTGCAGACAATTAAAATATACACATCAACCTATCGAAATCTTGCTACTTTGAAGTCACCGGTGTGTATTTTGTCGTTCATTCACGACAATTAAAGCAACACCATGGAAGTTTTGCTCTCGGGGTCCCCCTACAGTTGAGAAACAGTATTGTCTTCTACTACTGTCGTAAAATCTGTCATGGTTACACCAGGGGATACACGTGTATTTGTTGACAAGCGATACCCCGCCAGCGTTGTGTGTGAAATGTCTTCATCCCAGGTACAGTGGCATATATTTCAGCATGTCATATGAATATAATTTCATGGGTTTTATTTTTTTCAAAACGCCAAAAGATCGCGTAGCTCACGTTTACAAGCCAGCGTCATTATAGTAGCCTATTGGCTACTGTTTTACAGAATGGATATGCTAATTCAATTTAATGGTTGTGTGGTAATAGCCATATATCGTCAATATTATAATATCAAGCTACCATAGATGAATCTGCAAAGTCGAAAAATCGATTGCATTAGCCTGAGGCAAGACACTTTCACCAGAAAAATAAACAAACAAACATGACTATCAGCCTGCAGTCATTAGGCTAGTTAGCCTAAAAGATGATTTCAGTGTTTCCCATACATTGACTTATTTGTGGCGGCCTACCACAATATCAACACTGACCACCACACAATGATTGTCCAAGTTGTACTACTTAAATTGAATGAAATCCTTTCATTGTAGAGCTATGTGCACCTTTGCACAGCCTCTCCTTGAGTCTCTGTCCCTTAACAAACCTGCATGCATGTCCTGCAAGGATTGTTGTTGGCATAGAAGACAACTGGCTAAATTGTGATTAAATCCGTTAGCATCAAAACCACGTAACCATAGCGATTATATGTCAAACATTTGCGATTTACAGGTCATCGATTTCAATGCTCAAATCAGAACGAGAATGCTACCAGATTATTGATAGGCTAATTCACTCCTCTACTAGCATTAGATTAATGAAGATAAATGGAGACAGCTAGGCAGCATAGCTAGGCAGACAACAACTTCGAAAAACTAGAGATAGTATGCAAGAAATAGGACTACACTTACTAGTCCAACAGCATGACGACCAAGTCAGCATCGGTTGGGCACCCCTCCTCCTCCTTTAGCTCATGCCAGCGAGCGAACGCTGATATTGATCCTCGTCCTGCCTTTGATTTTGTCACCCTCCCTTTCTCTTTCTAGTCTCCTCCGACAAAACCTATGCCTTCTTCGGTTTCGTTACTGCTTCGGCCATGACAACAACATACGTGTGACAGCCGGCAAACAAACGCTAGTTCTCTTACGTCCGAATTTGAGGAAATGGGGGTGGGGGTGGGAAGTGAGGTATGCCGTAAAGCAGTCGAATTTTGTAGTTCTTTTTGTGCTCGGGTTACTACCCGCACCCAGAACTTCCGTAGTGCAAGTAAAAGCGATACAGACCCCGTCAGGCTATGGCATACGTGTCATTCAACCTATTGTAAGTCGATGTACCATCACAAGGGTCTTGGAAATATATTATGAAGGTTGAAAAACTCCATAGTGTTGCGTTCTGTTTACATTACAACCTCACAGTTGGAACGGTTTCAAAATAAAAAGCGGTTTCAAAATAAAAGCCCCCCGAAACAGAAATGGAAATAAGGAATGCATTAATAGTAATATTAAAAAAAGATTGAATCGAATCGTGGATTTGGAGAATAGTGACATCCCTATAGGCCATACATACATACATACATACATACAGACAGACAGACAGACAGACGGATGGATGTAATGTAGCATAGTTGTAGGCCTAGGCCTAATGTTTATTGTGAATTAAAATAAGTAGCCTAGAAGGTAACATTTGAAATGAGGAGAAATAAGCCAAGATAAGAGTAATTGGGAAGAAAAACAGAGTAGCCTTAGCTATTTTAAGATCTTAACGTCAACTTGAAATAAGATTTGAGCTGAGACAAGGAGGGACATTCCACAGCTGGTTCCTTGAACCTGTCTATCAGGAACTTTAAATGCTTTTTTTTATGTTGAACAGAAATCCTGCTTTGTCTAGTAACGTTGTTAGTGGTGCTTCAAATTGACACTTTTAATGATAGGCTAGGCTACTGTCTCAGAATATAAACATGTATAACAGACGTTTCAATTGTTATTAAAAGCTCTTTCTTCGCTGTCTAGCTTTCTCCTCGTTAAGCAATCAATGATTTGAAAATAACTTACTTATCGCTAACTTACATATTTATCCAATTTCACTTCCTGTCTCCTCTCTTTCTGTTCACCATGGTAACTTCACTCACTGACTCGACTGTATCAGAATGCACAGATTTGATTGGTTGAGTAGCAGCAAGTGAGATGATGATTCCTGAAGCTACTGAAGTTAATCCTCTGTTAAAGCCTACGAAACATTTAGCACAGCTTTGAAATCTTCTGTGAAAATATCTCAATATGGTCCGGGTCCGGATAGGATTACGTCAAGGTCCGGACCCGGACCGTCAAATTGTTAGAAGAAATGTTGTGATTAACACATTATAACTGTTATTGTTGATACACAATAGGCATCCTCGGAACATAATCTTTGGAGCATCTTTGGAGTTTTGGAGGAAGGCTGCAGGCAGATAACTGGCATGCGTATCTATTTCGGTAAGGTAAAAGCAACAAACGAAATGCTACTGATGCAGTGTTGCAAGGAGTGTATGAAACATGTTAAATATGCAAACACTTGATTCTGTACAAACACTGAATCCCCCCAAAAGAAAAGAAAAAATCTCCCGTTTTTTTAAAAGCTAAACATTGGCAGGTATGGTTTGTCAGGATACTGGTTTCACTGACTTATTTTAAAAATATGAGCTATGACAGAAGTTGGGTGTGAATGGTATTCATCCCCTAATACTGTTTTACTGGTTTATTTGACAAATAATCTGTATGGACCTGCTCTATAAGCACCTTATGTCTGTATGAAATTGTTTTGAGAGCCTATTCAAGGTTTCCCCAGGTTTGACCACCCCAAATTTAAGACTTTAAGACCATTTTAAGACCACTTTAATGAAAATTCAGACCTACATCGTACCAATTATGCAGTCGTAAAACACCAGATCAGATCCCCATACCGTATTTTCCAGACTATAAGTCGCATCAGATGTGTCATGAACAGGAAAAAAACATATAAGTCGCACCGGACTATAAGTCACATTTATTTAGAAATGTATTTCACAAAATCCAAAACCAAAAACAGACAGAGCTTATGTATGTAAAAGATTGATGAAGACGAAGGAGTGAAGGCAGCCAAGAGGAGGGCCGGAAGGTAATTGAAAAAAATGCTGATGTGGTACATCAAAATTTAGCTAAAATGTGATGAATACAATGCAATCAAGCTTTTTGGGCAATGTGGAGTCACAAGCCGGCAGCAGATTAAATGCTCAGGAGAGAGAAAAAGATGCAGTTTTTAAAAGGACGTGACCGAAGGCAAAGCTGAGGCATGCCAGGCGTTAAGAGTAGGATTAGGCCCGACGGTAATTGTAAAGCAATTTATAAAAGATTCACTGAACAAAAACGCTGATGTGGTACATGAAAATTTAGCTAAAAATATGGAGAATGCAATGTAATCAAGTATTATGGGCAATGTGGAGAGAAAGCCGGCATTAATACTCACGAGAGAATTAAATACTCACGAGAGAAAAAGATGCGGTTTTAAAAGGATGTGCAGACCGAAGCTGCAGCAAGCAGGTGATACTTAGAAATGTATTTCACAAAATCCAAGACAGGGTATCTGCACATTTTCCAAGTGCAAATTTAAAGACATTTAAGACCTTTTCAAGACATCTTAATGGAAAAATTAAGACCACAGCAAAAAGATACATAAGACAACAGTTTTTTTTTTCTACTAATTTTAACCCCCACCCAATTTTGGATGTCTACAGAAGTTACGAAATATATTTTGGCGAAAGAAAATGAATTGTGACCTTCACAGCTATAAATGCCCAATTTTAGGGTCTGGGCTGCTTGCTTTTGAAGCTGGCTGTACATCTGGTTGTGCTTACTAGGCCTACTTTATATCATTTACTATGTGCATCTATTCCCAATCCCATATGCATCATATGCCCCATATACAGCACAGCAAATTACAGTTAATCCACTACTTTACATTTTGCATACCAGTTGTATTTAAACAAACCAAAGCTTGACTGAAACATTGTAAAACATTGTTTTGTTTTAAATTAATTAAGAGAGAGGTCCTCCTCGGATCCTGCTGAAAACTGCTGGTTTCATCTCAAGCACGCACATATTATGAACGCACGTTTTTTTTTTTATGTAGCAGTCGCCGACAATCAAAAAAAATATGCGGTTATATTTCACAACTTTTGCGAAGTAGGCCTACTGGGAAAGTCTGGCAAACAAGCTGCTGACAGATATTGGCCTACAGGTATTATAACTTAGACAGATATTTCCCTAGGCTAGGCCAGCAACACACGCTGGAAAGATGCAAACAGATCAACTTAACATGTACAGTATTTCCTTCTGATTGCGAAAATGCAAGTCAGTCCGTGGTTCCTTCATAAATTGCGCAGCAAATTATCAGACGAGTGACAGAAGCACTGCGCATAATTTGACCAGCAGTCTTCGCGGCCATAGTTTGTGAAACCATGCTGCATCCGAGCAAAGATTCTAGATGCCCAACGCAACTCCAAAAAGGACGACAAATGACGTCCGGCTTGAGGCTGCGCCAGACGCCGGACAGAGCTTTTAAAATCCATATGTCCGGCCTAAATTCGAACATATGGCCACCCTATCGCTAACTGGCTTATCAACTTTCTCCCGCTCACGTAGGCTACCTGTGTATCTCTCAGGCCTCGGCTACACCACGAAAACGTCAGGCATATTTGTACATATTATTACCGTTTTCACACCTTTAACCACACCCGTGAAAATAATCTTCACTCTGCAACCACTACACTTCCTCCCGTGGCCTTATATAGTCACTTATACAATTGCGTTTGGATGGATGGAGACATTTCACTCGCTCTCTTAAACAAACTCACTTTCGCTGGCGGTCCCATACATAAAATTTAATACCTCCCTTTCGAAAATTTAAGACATCCCCGACAATTTAAGACTTTTTTAGGCCTTAAAAACCGAAAGTTGTATTTAAGACTTTTTAAGGATCCGCGGGAACCCTGCAAGACCAAGAACAGACAGACTATGTAACTGGACACATAGAGGCCAAAAATATTGAGAATTCTACCGGGAATGTTAATGAAGACGAAGGAGTGAATAGTGGCAAGGTGAGGCAAGTCAAAGGCTGCCAACGAGGGCCCGACGCTAAATCAAGCAATTTACTGTGGTACATCCTGTGAAAGAAATTTGGTCTCTGCATTTATCCCAATCCGTGAATCACACTCTCAGCACACAGTGAGGTGAAGCACACACTAATCCCGGCGCAGTGAGCTGCCTGCATCAACAGTGGCGCTCGGTGAGGGGTTAGGTTCCTTGCTCAAGGGCACTTCAGCCGTTCCTACTGGTCGTGGTTCGGCAACCCTCCGGTTACAAATCCGAAGTGCTAACCAGTATGCCACGGCTGTCAACGAGGGCCCGACGCTAATTGTACAGCAAGTTACAAAAGATTCACTGCAAAATGAACATCAACAAAAATGCTGATGTGGTACATGAAAATTTAGCTAAAAATGTGGAGAATGCAATGCAATCAAGCATTTTGGACGATATATTTGCACAAGCTGGCAGCAGAGCAAACGCTTGGCACACCACCTCCGAGAGTGAGAGAAAAAAAGATGCGCAGATAGATAGATAGATAGATAGATAGATAGATAGATAGATAGATAGACAGACAGATACTTTATTGATCCCCAGGGGAAATTCAATTTAAAACCAGGGCCTAAATTTCAGCGCGGGATTGCGGGTATTGGCATAATAATAAAGTCCCGCAACTCTAGCCATCATAATGCGAGAAATTACCGCACACATTTTACAGTGCTGTCTGATAACGTTAATCTAATAATGGAGCGGCCTGAATGCGGGACTATTGACTGGATGGACCAACTTTGACTTCAATTGAACGTAGCCCCATGCAGACACGCGCAGGACCACTTTGCGGGTGCCTCTCTCTCAGCAGGATTTGTCACCGCTGAAGTCAAATTATAGCCTAGGTGCTTCTACATCCACCGCTATCGACAGGAAAGGAAAACAAGTTTAGCAATCAGGAGCACAGCACCTTTATTTGGGGCAGGCTTGTGTGAGGCAGCTAGGCCTTCATTTCTTACGTGGTGCGTTTTATTGTGAGACATAGACCTATTTTGGAGCAGCATACCGGTAGGCCATCAAAAGCAGAAGATGTTCGATTTGGGATTTAATTTACGTTTGGACTGTTTGATTATATTGCTAAATATTGGGACTGATGACCATTGAAATCTGTGGGGTATTTGATGGATCACTATTAAATTTCATGTAGTTGAAAGAGTGTCGGGTTTTCCGCTTATTATCCGCTTATTGCGAGATAAGGTATCCACTTTCATTTATGCATGGAACGTGTGCTGTGCTGTAATGGAAACCTTATTCTGTATAGCTAAAGAGGTCTACGATAGCCTAAATTGAGTTTTTTTTTTTCATTTTGCATGATTTACTTTTTTATAAAATTCATAGGCTGAGGCAGCAACAATTGTGTTTAAATGTAGGTTACTGCTTCAGCCTCTGGCAAGCTCAGAAGGGGGCGGCAAGCGACTGCTAGCTTGAGAGTGACATGTTGGAGACTCATGGTGTAGGACAATGACCTTTCATTGGCAACAATATTAAACCAACCAACAATATAAAATATCAGAAAATATGACAATGGCAGATCATCAATATGAGATCCTTGAGTCATTTGGAGCGTCATGTGGTGCGACCAATAAAAGCAATAACTGTGTTAAATTCAAAATGAAAAATAGAATTTCTGTGGTTAACATATTCATCAGTCATATAGTATGTTTAAGTCAATGCTATTTTTCAGACTTTTCCATCAGTTTTATGCAACTTACAGGGAAAATAAGGGATCTAAGTATTTTTATATTTTATAAGGTGACAATGACAGTAAAGAGCAAAAATATCAGAATACTAAAAATATTTAGAAAAAGTAAAGAAATGTAAATACTTTGTTTCTAACACTTCATATTTCTAAGAACTTTTAAGTTTATACTAAGAAATGTTAAACGTGTTAAGGAAATACATTTAATTTTAACCACATTGATCTCAATAAAAATGTCAATGTCTATTTACAAGGGCATTGTTCCCACCTCTTTTGGGGCCAACCATCAAATGCTGGACCTCTATAGAAAGCTGAGAACCTGTAATTTTCGTAGGAAACAGTCAAAATATTTGGCACAATGTTAATGATGTTTTTTCATCATTAATTAAATATTAGTTGAAATCTGTATGTTAAATTCTTATGCGTATGCCCCATTTTGAGTTTTTTGCCTGACATTGCACATCATCTACTTAGGAGGTCAGAGCTCCTACATACTTTGGCCTATAATCAAATGCCTGACCTCTTTGGAAAGCTAAGACACTGTAGTTTCTTGGACAACAATCAGAAAAAACTGTGTGATGTACTGACAAAGAGTTACAGAGGCTAGAATATAGTTTTTTCTTTCTGCCGGATTACAAGCATCTCTGAACTGACCACATTTCAGCCCTCTAGGTCTATCCCTTAGAAACACAACTGAGCCCTAGCACCAGGTCTTGTGCAGCGGTGTGCAAAAGTAGATCAATATAGAATGAAAATATGAGTGCTTTAGACTATTATTTGCCAAGATTTGCCCATGTGTTTTGTAAAATGCCTATAGAAACTCCCCATAGGACTTTTTGTTATCCAAAATGCATACTGACAATCAAATGCTTACTGCACATGAACCCCTTTGTGTAGAAGCATAATGCTGGTCTCAAAAGAAAGATAACACTTTGAGGTTTCTTGTGGACTATTTAGATTGTATGTCAGGTGTTCTGATATAGACTGACTACACAAAATATGGAATAATTACAAATGTCTTTATTTTTGCATTTACTTTGTTGGTTCAATGAGTGTGTATAACTAATATTGGATAATACAACATGAAGATAATACAACATGGATTCATGTGAATATTTCAGCACCCAATATGTTGCATCTACTTATTGTGCTGCAGCTACACTGCAGCCAGAAGTCAGGGTAGCACCAAAAGCGGAGGAGGGGGAGGGGAGCATTTTGGATCAAATTTAATTGAGACATAATAAAATTAATCTGAGAATGTAAAGCACTATACAGATTGTACATGATTCCCAAGAGTCAAAGCTTTGAAATGGTGTATAACATTACTATGCTACATAGCAATATGGTGCATACAATTGATTTAGAATGTAAGGTAGGTAGGTAACCGTCCCGCGGGCAGGACACTGAAGATAATCTATGGTTGCACCACATGACATTTTTTAAGGCCGCAACCAATTCATCCTCGTGAAAAACACTAAAATCACTTTACTTGAAATTTGAATATGGATTTTCGTATATTTTAATATGGATTTTTGTATACCTATATTTCGTAACATTCTTAATGTTTGAACAACTGCAACAAAAATTCTTATTTTCAAAATTTTAAATTTGGCCTGTTGAAAAACCTTATGTCATTGACCCATACCATCAGTTGCTTGAAAATTACACAAAAATACAAACATGCCTTGTTTTATCCTTATAATAGTCATGGTCATTTGATGTGGAGACTGTTTTGTTGTTGAAAAACATTAATAAACTAATGTATTTGAAGAGGAAATAGTGACTGATACCAAATGGAAAAAAAACTGTTTAATACCCTCAATATCACACTTATTGCACATTTTTTCGAAATCTAGGGCCCTTTTCGAAAGTCAGGAGACATTTAGTACAGACTTTAAATTGTTTTTACATTTTTTTTATGAGTTGGTCTAACCCTAGAATTTGAGGAGGTTAGGGAAAATACTTGTCAAGATAGTAGTGCCCAAACATGGCACATGTTTTTAAAGTTGTAAAGATGAAACAATTTCCAGGTCTGAAAAAGATATTAGACAGAAGATTTGCACAGAAATACTTTCCAGGCCTTGATTTTAGGACCCATTGATGATATGGTTTGAACAAAATCTGAGACGGTGCAGCAACAACCTTATCTGATCTGACATGGAATGACTCATATTGGTAATGGAGTAACACATTTTAACCTGAGAATATTTCCTATACTTGCATGAAAATTTTCAAATCAAATATTTTAGATATTATTTACATTTTTGGGATTAATGCCTTTGAGGGAGGAAAACAACATTTTATGGTAACGGAGTTACAGAACAGCTTATTTTGAAAGTCTCCTAAAACCCCTTTAGATATATTTTTTCTTCATTTTTATGTCAAAACTATATCAAGAGAAATGTGTGTAACATAAAACAAGAATAGAATAAGCAACAAGTGGGCAATATCTTTCCCAATTACTTTCAGATAAATTATGAGCTTTTCAAGAGCACAAATCTATACTGCCTGACACTCCACTTGTTATCTTCAGATCTTCAGAATGCTGTAACCTTTGATCTAGGGCAAATAAAAACAAACTTTAACCTGTTTTGTAAACTTTAAGTGATTGGTAATCATACCAGATGTGTTCTATAGAGATGTTTAAAGTTTAATTTTTTACCCTAGATGTTAACATGCGTGTGATCGCATGATGTGTTCACAATTTATCACATACAATTGCAATTTATTTGTTTTTCTTTCTTTTTTTTTTTTTTTTTTTTTTTTTTTTTTTTGGGGTCCTTATGATAGGCTCACATTCACCCAATTCAAAAACACCTTCATTAGCCTATTCATGTGGATGCCAGAAATATTAGGCTAATCTAAATCCAACCGCTTAGTCACACAACCTCCTTCCAAAGTATCCTCAAAAGCCTGCTTCAGTAACATGCATTTTCATCAAATAAGCTTATTCTTGGCTTTGGTAAATCTGTAGTTCACAAAAACATTCAGCAAACTTCCCTGCTTTGGTATTTGTATTGTGCATCTGTAAATGTACCCTTGTGTTGTATGTAAAATGACACGTTATTGCAAGCTTATAGTGTGATTATCCTAAATACTGCCCTACCTGACCATCACCTGCAAAAAATTGATTTAGTTGATAGTGGTACCTCATGCAAGCGTCTCTTGGCTCTGTGAAGCGCTTCCTCGTAGCCAGTTTGACGAAGCTCACTCAAACTCTCATAGTACTCTTCCGAGTCACCATCCGCGAACAGCACCTGTGAGAGGATCTTCCACCCACAGGTATCTAGGGCATGACCTAAGTAGACCTGCAGCTGGTAGCATAGAATCTCAGTCTCTCGTTGGGTGAGCTCTGGGACCCCGAACAGCACAGTCCACATTCCTGAATGTTCCTCGGGGAAAGGGGGTAAACACGGTTCCAAGTCAGAGTTGACCGCACAGAGTTGCAGGTGAACGGTTCGCATGTCTTGAAATGAGAACAAGCTGGCCCAGCTGAAATCCTGCCTTAAAAAACAGTCTAAATCCTCCAAACCCCCTGCGTTGTCAGTGTCACCAATTAGGGTGGATGGGTCAATTACTTCAATATCAGAAACTTTAGTGTTGTCTACAGGTAATAGTAGCCTTCCATTCGTATAACTTCTTACTGGCCTCGTCTCCACAGTTTTCCCCGTAATATGTCTCTTGGTAACATTTAGTCCCTTCACCGGGATCTCCCCTGACATTGTGGGGACACATATATCCGTTCGGTCTGTCGAGTGACTTTTGAGTGAAGACTTCTGTTTATCTGATGCTGGTTTCTTTTTCTCACCCTTTGCGGAAACGAATTCGCTCTCGGCAGCTTCAACGAGAGAATCTCTCACTGCAGTCCTCTTCTGAATAGTTCTATTATGACATGTAATGGCAAACTTTCCTTCAATATCATTCCAGGCGACAATAAAAACGAATTTGTGCTTTTCCTTCTCATCAAAGACATTTGGGCGCACAGAGACCCAACCAGACTCTAAAGAATCTTCCATAGCGAATGACATTTGATCTAACACAGACTTATTAACGTTAGCGCGGAAAACTGCTAACCTATGAACGTTATACCTATTCCAGTCACATCCAGTGGTTAAAACTATCAAAATACTTAAATTAGCACGCTAGCTATCTCATTTCGTTAACTAGATTTGCACCATTTACTCAAGTTATTATTTACGATTCAGATACCCCGATGGAAAAATGAACGGTTAGTTTGTAGGTATAACGTTAAGGCCGTCTTTTAATTCAAAGGATCATCATAATTAACAATTTAGTGGGACGTCGATATGCTAGGCGAGTTGCAAGCTATGATACGTTAGCTTCCTATCTGCTAGCTACAGTAAATGTTAACATTAAATCCTTCACACGCATCGACAAAAACATGCACCTGGTTTTTAATTTCGTTGTTTTTTCTTTATCGACATTGAAACTTTCCCTTGCCCGACAGCAAACGCCCTTACTTTCCGCCATTGTTGAAGCTCACTCGTTAGTTTAAATTAATGTTCGAAGGCACTGCGTTAGCTCTTTTGTACTCTACGAACAACGCTGAGTCGCAGCTCCGTGAGGGTCTGTTTACAAGGACACGAGTGTTTGCTGCCTATGCTGTAAATCCATGAAAGTGGTAACTTCGTGGTGGAAAGGGATGGCTGATTTTCCGTCAACGACTCATTTAGTAAGACCGCATGTAACCGAAACTAATAACGCTAACAAGGTAGCTTTAATCGACGCAATTTTACGGATAACGACGCAATCTCATATTAATTTTCTTTGGTTTTTCGATGGATAATCCATACTTCTCGGTGGTCTAGGGATGGCGAGTCAGTCGCTGCTGATGACGCTAATGAAGGCAAGCGGCGTAAACATCTACACGTGGGTCACGCAGTATACGTAGTGACGTTTTTAACTCCAACCCAACCAGCGCCCCAAGTGGTTGGTTGCGTTTTGTCCGATCGAAGAGCAGCTCAATGTATCAGCGATAGCGGGGATACGTCCCTTCTGTTGATGTTCAAATAAAACAGAGAGCTAGCTCACTACTCCTCCCCCTCCCTCCTGTGCAATTACAGTTTTTTTCAACTGCTTACACACTAAATCTTTGCTTGTCACACAATTTTCTAAACATGTCTTCCAAACATCATAACCCCACACCAAATCTGCAAAACCATTAACTAAACTCAGTGTTTGACTCAGTTTTCAATTTACTAAAACACATTTTGCAAAACACCACACACAATTTTCTACCTAACACACACAAATCTAACAGGAAGTAACTTGAAATCACCAGTGCTTCACTCTCTCTCTTCACATTACTTTATTGAACACCATCTAATCATTGCCTTAGTATAGGCTAGGCCTATGAATAGTACTCTCTAGGTATAAACCCTTTCAATCTGCTCCTAGAGAATTTCCGGTTGAAATATTCAGAACCAATGCAAATACTTTGAAAGGAAAATTACAGTAATCGGACTTTAGCTTACAGTAATGTTCTGCAAAAAGTTGACTTTATGTAAAACTTGACTTGTCTTTTTACTCTATTTTTGTTTGTCCCCATGTTACCATTAGCTCAATACATTTTTCTGTGCCTCCAGAAATGCCTTAGGAACGCTTAAACGCTTAGGATTGTTTGTTTCTGCAGTTGAAGGGTCTATAGGTCTATGAATACATACTGTACACGGACCCCCCCAAAATATGGAAACCGTTACCGAAAAAGTTTACCCATATTATCTGATTTGGAGGGGGTGATTTTCAGTCTTATATCAGACATGGCGTTTGAGAAAATAATGCGTATAAATTAAGCAGAACACTGACATAGCTGAAATAAAAACGGTATAACAAATAACAAATGAGACATGGATTCCTATGTTTTAAGGTGTGGTAAACCCAATTATGACATTGCCATTACTGTAAAAGGTCAAGGTCATGACCTTTAGGCATGGTCAATGACATTTTATGGCATTTTCGCACAGGTTGCATCATTCAAGGCCAGGGACAATATTGACAGGTTGGAAGAGACACAGACAGACCGTGGAACATCCCATAGGATCAAGGGTATAGCAGTGCAGCTTCGGATGTTCGTCCTGAACTGCCTAGACCAGCTTGTGATGTGCCCAAGAGCAAACAGAGAACTGTCTCTGTATCTTTGCCAGCTCTGCCAGTGTATGCTGTGGGAACTAGGTGTGGTCCTCCAACTAGATCCTATGTTGAGGTCAAGACAGACATCTGTGCTGATGCTTTGAAGAAGAACTTCTTATGGTTGCTATGCAGACTGCACTCTGCCACAAATCAAAGCATCCCTAACTGGACAGGTTATAACATCTTAGTATCAAACTCTGTGGATGTTATTCCCAGTGTTGTCAGCTATCTGCCAACCATCAATGCCCTGGCCACCCAGATGGCAACTGTTCATGAGATTCTCCTTCAAAGTAAAAAGAATCATGACTTCCTTACACATCAGCAACATGTCAGTTGCCTTTGATCAGGCTCGCTACTGTAAAGTTACAGAAATTCTGTGGGCACAGACAGGTTTCCCAACATTGTGCCAAGACTTGGAGTCTTTCACAGCATCTGTATGTGCGCTTCCAGGCTGCAGGCCTAAGGGACATATGCATTGAATCTGGAGCTGTGGCTGAGGGATCTGTCAGTGGTGTTTTGGATGGCCATAAGTACAACATCATGTATGAAGCCCTCCTGAGGCTAGTCTGGAATTAGTTTCCCCAGTGGCTCGCAGAGAACCATCCTGATGCCCACGATCTCCTAGATATCCTGACCCTAGAGTGTCTTTTCTGAGGGAATATCATCAACCACTGTAGAAGAATCACTTGACCGTATAGTCTTCAGAAAGGTCCATCAGTACTTCTGTGAATTCCTGTAGCATCTTAGGTCTCAGCAAGGTCCACTGGCCAGCTTCTGGATGTCACATATTGACATGGTGGAGGTTGTACTAAACCTTGTGAGGGCATCACGTGAAGGAAACTGGGCATTGCACATGGCTGGCATTAGCATAGCGCTTCGGACTTGTAACCGGAGGGTTGCCGGTTCGAACCCCGACTAGTAGGCACGGCTGAAATGCCCTTGAGCAAGGCACCAAACCCCTCACTGCTCCCCGAGTGCCGCTGTTGTTGCAGGCAGCTCACTGCGCCGGGATTAGTGTGTCATCACTGTGTGTTCACTGTGTGCTGAGTGTGTTTCACTAATTCACAGATTGGGATAAATGCAGAGACCAAATCAAAAGAGTATGTACTTAATCTGAATTATGGAAGGTCACTCACTGCTTACTACTCAGAGATGAGCCACATTGAACATGAGAAACCAGATCTGTACATGTTTCTCTGTGAAGGAGGCTTTTCGGCCCAGCTGAGTGCAACAAACACATTTGGCAGGGTTCCGATTTACCAGACCCTAGAGGAAACTGTCAATCGGGACACTCAGACAGCTGGAGGCACAAAAGGGTTCAGCTTGAACCCAGGAGCTGTCTCAAGATATTACCTTACTGCTGAGTACAAAAGCACTTACCTGACTATATTGAAAAGCTCCCTGGGACTCCAACAAAGTGACTGTTCTCACAAGGACCTTGAACAAAGCAGAATTGGCAAAGACGAAGAACACATTACAATCACTGTGGATCTGTTGGATTCTAGTTGGATAAATCCATTTGCAGGTGGTGCGTCCCTTGTTTCTCTGTCTACTGGAAGTACAGCACCAGCAGATGTTGCTGAAGACCTTCTGAATGCACACACCATTGGCAAGAATGCCTACAGAACCATCTCTGCTGAGCGTGTTGAGAGTAATACTCCTGCAAAGCAGTTCCATGCACCACTCTCCAAGCTGAAACTAAAAACGTTCTCCTCAATGCAGGGAAAGGCAAAGACATGCAAAACTGGGAATAAAGAAGTTATCCTTAAAGTTGATAATCGAATATTTGCCCAGATGGTACTGATTCCACAGAGTAGACAGCTCAACCTGAAGGAGGTGTTTTCTCATCCCCTTGGACCACTTCCGTGGGCTCTTGCTTCACCAGATGGCAATGTGAGGAAGACTTGCAAATCCTCACTTGCCAAGCAACTGCTCAAGTTCCCATGTGTTGCTGAATCATTGCCATTAAATTCCACCTGCATAATAGATGGCATGGCACTTGTTCAGAAGCTGAACGGTGATGGCAAGACATTTGCTGATATTGCAGACTATGCCTTGTCCACTGTGCTAGCTGAAGCAAGTCACAGCACCCGTGTTGACATTGTTTTTGATGTATATAATGAGGCTTCTATCAAACACATGGAGAGAGTGGCCAGAGGTGCAGACTCAGGCACAGCGGTCAGACAGATCACTGCAGGGCACAGAGTTCAGCAATGGAAGAAATTCCTACAAAGCAACAACAAAACAAATCTTGCTACCTTCTTGCTCAAAGAGTGGGGCAAAGAACAGTCTAGAACAAGACTCGCTGAAAAGGTTCTGTACACTACAACCAAAGATCAGTGTTACAAGCTGACCCAACAGGGAGTGCACAAGGTAGCAGACCTGTCGTCCACTCAGGAAGAGGCTGGCACCCGTATGCTACTCCATGCTTGCCATGCTTCAAGGACTGGTCACAAATCTGTCATCCTTGTGTCTGATGACACTGATGTCTTGGTGATAAGCCTGGCTACCAGTGACGCCATGTGACCTGTTCCTGAAGACAGGGACAAAGAATCGCACCAGTTACATAAACATCTCACAACTCGCTCGTGGTCTGGGTTCAGTTGTGTCAGGCTTTGCCTGGTTTACACGCAAGTGCATTTGCAGGTCGTGGTAAAGTGTCAGCCCTAAAACTTCTTCAGAAGAATGAAAACTTCTGAGACCTGAGTTGTATGCAGCCTTACAGGAGTTAATGTACAGCTCCAAGTGCTATCTGGAGAAGATGCCTTGAGAACAACCCTGAAGTTCCTTCCCCAGTTGAGCATGAGTGGTCTAAAGTGGACCAAGATGGTGACTTGCAGCTCTCCATAGACTGGTTCAATGTCTCCATTGGTCCACAAGCAGTACTTGAGTTTTTGTCCTGCTCATGCAAGAGGGACTGTGGGATAGTCCACACGTACCAAACTGATCTTTTTTTCCTCCGTCTTCCGTATCAAGAATATTTGCGTCTAAACGGATACATCTCAACACGACTCAACACGACTCAACACGTTACTTTATATCCCAGGCCTATAGGTGGCACTGTTTCTGTTACAGAAATTGACCAAAGCTTGTGCGCTGCGGGCTATACAAACAGACAGAATAGGCTACGACGAAAATGGCTAGTGCAAGGAAACCAGAATTGTTTGTGTGGACTATAGTGAACTGTCAACTGTAGTCAACTGTAAAACTAATAAACTTCATTTTTACGGTTTGTGAAGGCTGCAGTCCCGTCTTTTATTTGGCTAACGCAGGTACAAATAATCTCCTTTACTTTCTTTGGTTGTAGGATAGTCCGCGATTCACATTAGTTTTGGCTATCACCGCCAAGTGCATAGGCTACTAAACGCTAGGCCTACCCAAGTTCTAGGCTATTCCGTCGCCACATTTATAATATTGCTATAATAGGCTACCTTCGTTAGTAACAGTCGATACTTTTGCCTGCATCAAATCGCGCATTTGCATTTAGTGCGCATCTACCATAGGCTTAACATGAGTTCTAAGCGTCTTTGTATGCTCATATCTGACTTCACTAGACTATGAATGCATTTATTTATGTTGTAAGACATGTCAAATAAATTAATGACACCGGCACTACGCACAACTTACACACGCACTTCCCTAATAACTTCTGACTAATTCTCTCGCGTCACTGACAGTAGCTAGAATGCATCAAGAAAACAGGGAAAACACTGTTCAGTCCACCAAGTCATGAGCTATTGGCGCTGGGCAGCACCAGTTGTGATATTTATCCTACTGAGTGTAATCAGTACAGTACAGTACAGTGTACAGTAATGGCAATGTCATAACTGGGTTTACCACACCTTAAAACATAGGAATCCATGTCTCATCTGTTATTTGTTATACCGTTTTTAGATTTTCAGCTATGTCAGTGTTCTGCTTAATTTATACGCATTATTTTCTCTAACGCCATGCCTGATATAAGACTGAAAATCACCCCCTCCAGATCAGATAATATGGGTAAATGATCCATTTTCTGAATCCTTAGGGTCATGCCAGTATTATAGTGTTTGGATTTTGTTTCTCTGATGCTTCCTGGTGCCACAGGATTAAAAGACAAAAGATGACTTAGGCGGAAATGGCAGGAAAATGTGTGTGATTAAAAGTTTGAAGAGCTCCAGGGTTGGCTGTATACTGATCCAAAATGTTCACAAAAGGATTTAAATAAAAGCTCCTATAGCTTCAAAAAAATGATCCTATATGTCCAATATAGATTTTCAGCTATATCAGTGTTCTGCTTGATTTATACGCATTATTTTTTCAACCTTAGTTTACATTATGTGTGATAACTCAAAACAGCTACTCTTGTCAGATGGCCATCATACATCATTGAAAAGCTGAGATTCCAGGCTTTCAGAAAAGGTATGGTAGCCTTTGCCACTTTTTCGGTAACGACCAACCCTTCTGACTATTATAGGAAGCAATTGTTTTTGTGTACAGATCTCGGAGCCTAGGCTCATACTGAGACGCGTTTTTTGACAGCCTGCGGGCAGACAGCTAGGGGATTATTAGGAAAGATTTGTTGTGCCTGAAATCGCTGATACAACCTTTAAGTCCCATTCTTAAAATATTGTGAAGCCAAATCAGCGAAGTTATTTATATTTTCAGTGTGTATAGTAATAAACTACTAACTTTGAAAATGTCAGGGCCTATTTTGCCTTCTTTAAAAAAATCGAAAGTGACTTTACCCTTCGACGTTACCAGGGGGGTAGCCTATTCCAAGTAGGCCTACGTGGTTTAGTGACAAACCTGAGGGGTATTTCACAAAGGTAGAATTAAGACATCCAAGATAAGTGATAAAGCTTTGACATAGCGTTGTCTGGTCATCCTAGCTCAATTCGTTTCACTAATGCCAATCCAGGATGAGTAGGAGCGACTATGTCAAGCCAGGTGTAAGTAATTCAGGATGTGTGTGCGTTTATCTTTAGCTGCCCCAAAGTGCCCACGGTTGGAATAAAAAAGACGTGGAAAATAGCGTAATTCACACAAAGTGAACAACCGCTTTTGATCTAACAATGAAGTAAAGTTGTCCTTTTTGGAATGGTGAATCATGGCTATTTCTGTAAAACAGCAGGAGTAGACGTAGTAGACCAACTGAATGCAAATTTACGTATGAACCCACGTGTGAGTGCTTCCTTGTCTCGGCACGCAACGTCATTAAGAAAGCGCTTGCCCCTGCAAAGATGCACATAGTATGATATACCTTAATATTATAGTTGAAAATACCTTCGAAAACACACACATTGGATAGCATCTTAGTAGATGGCATGGCTGTTGTGCAGGAGATGGTTGTCAGGAAAAGTGATATAAACTGTTGCCAAGATCTGGCAGAATGCTTCTTTGAAAATGTTGAAACGAGGCTATAATGACTATCGGAACTCCCCCTATTACCGTCGGTCCCGTATTTCCACCGTCTTGCTTGTATGTGTCACTTAATATCCATTTCTATACAAACCAAGACAGCGGACTCCTACAGAAACGCAACCACCCACACCATAGGTGTATCTAAATTAGCTATGTACCAAAAATTACATTTTACCGTGACTCAAAGAGCTGTAAACAGTGTTGTAAGGCTGCGTGTAGGCTACACGACCGCTTGGAGCTCCAGTGGAATTTTAATTTCATGACGAGAATTCTCGGTCTAACCGTTCATGTGCCGTTGAAACGGTGTAAATAGGCGACCCATCAGGCCAGCACTATAACTCCGAGCGTGGTAAACAAAATCGGATATTTCAGGCAGTAAATGCGCCCGTTAAGAACCAAACCAGATTTTGTTCAAATCTACACACCTATGGCTACTGAAAAATGTAAGGTTAATTTAGCAAATATTATTTTGAAGTGTTAAAAAACATCGTTGTTTTAGAATTTCTGAACAAAAGTGGTGATAATTGGGGGTGTTACGATATACTTATTATTTAACAATTATACCATCACAAACTCCATGAAAGACAGGACGAGATAGGTCCATACAATGGGAAAAGCACATGATAAAGAGATACAAAATACAATACACTAATCAAAGACTTTAAAGCTTTCCTGGGATCGAAGGAAACCAAAGCCAACCTCGTCCATACCTTCCTCAAAAAGCTGTTGAACTATGTGAACTGCCAGTCACAGTTCACACACACAAAGGTGGCAGTAGCATTTAGTCATTTTGGCAAAACCCCACATATCTACACGTCACACAGACACACAGAGTCTTGGTGCTTGCCCTTCACAGGGTAACAGACATCAACAAAGACAGTATCATTATCATAGGCACTGGAGATCGTCAACAAAAGATACATCTCAGCCTTGAAATCTTGACGCACCCTAGCTAGCGGCAGCAAATGTAATTTGCAGCCAGGGTAGTCTAGCAACTCTCCGTTGGCTCGCGAGGTGGAATAATCAAACTTTGGTCAGGCCAATCACATCGTGTATAGAGTCGGTGGACCTATCGTGTATCCTATCGTATCTTATCCTATCAGGAAATTGAAAGACAACCATTTGTCCTGCCATTTACCGATTATCCCGTGGGAAAGGAAAGGTTTCTGTTTCAAGTCAATCAAGTCATGATGATGTCATTAACACACTTTGAAGGCTTGTAGTAGGTCCTCATCCATCTCCAGACGTGTTAGCTGGATGTGAGAAATTTGTGTCAGCTACTCAAACCATGGTTTTCAAACAGCTAAAGCCCAGAGAGTGGAAAAACTCGGGAACTAGGGAAATCCCATCCCTATGACTGCCCTACCACCACCTATTGCTGTCCCCATGCTCGGATTCCTGCCCCCGCAGCCTAGCGACCCACTACTTGCCCGATGACAACTCCTAATCCCTATGGACAATTCATCCCCTACACTGGACTATTTGAACTTTCTGACACTAAATAGGATTCATGCATTATCATTCTGGTTATGTAGCCTAATCATCCAACCACTTTGTAACATATACCTCAGGTGGCTCTAAATACCATGTTCTATTCTCTGTATACAGTAGACCTTACTGTCCTGTAACTGACCCCAGGCAGATGGGTCAGGCCCTTGAGTCGTGGATCTGCTTGAGGTTTCATCCTATATGTTTCTCGAATTCTAGGGAGTTTTTCCTCGACCCTGTTACTCATGGGCTCTGTCTGAATGTTTAACACTCTGTAAAGCGCCATGACACATGTGTAATGTTTTGACGCTCTATAAGTGAAGTTAAATTGAAATTGGAATTCTGAGAGCACACAGGCAAGCAAATGTTTGGGCACAAGATACAGTGTCTGTGTCCAAAGATTCTTGACTCACTATCACTAGGATGGAGGAAAATTATTGATGGGCAATGGGCTCCTGTTCTGTCAAAACTTCCACCAGCACCAGAGGCTGTTGTGGAGCTTGTGAAGTGCTGTTGTCTTGCCAGCCAATGCAGTAGAAGTTGTTCTTGCAAGAGTAACAACCATTCACACAACTTTGCATGTGTGAAGGCTCTAAGGAGATGTGCACCAATATTAAAAAGACAGTGACAGTGGTGAGGATACATACTTGAGTGACAATGACAATGTTTTGTTGAACTCCTCATTTTAATTTTTTCCATTTTTTTCTCCAAATTTCTTGGCAAATGATGCAACACATCTTTTGAAAATAGTCTGGATCTCACTGGTCTACCTTATTAGGTGTATATTTATCAAAAAGTTGACCACTTTAAGCCTTCATATTATTTTTCTGCATATATTGTCCGCCATCTTGAATTTTGGCACTGAAAATAAAGAAAAAAATTGGAAATAGGTTGTTTTGTATTCAATGGGGTCCTAGCAAGTACAAAATCACCAGTTGCAAAAATCTATATGAACTGTTCCTAAAAATTACACGATTCCCCTCACTAGTTGGCGGTTACAGCTGCGGACAATCTGTGGATTGGGCGGATGACGTGACGAAAAACAATATTTTAATTAAATTCGGGCGGGTGGCAGTTGAACCAATCAAATTAAAATATATATATTGTAAAATATTGTTACACACACACTAAAGGTAACAGAAGGTTTGAATTAAGTAGCCTATGGTAGCCTACCAGCATTTTTTCCTCTCCAGTGTGCAATAAGAAAGTAGAATATAGCCGCAAGCGGCAATGGCGGGCCCGAGCACCTGCGGGCCGCAACCCGTGACATGTCGGAATCCAACAAAGCACCGACGTGGTGCGTTTGTGAAATGTGCATATTTGATGCGTGTGCTATTTGTTTTTGCATGTTATTTTCTGGCACATTTTCCTGCTTGGCCAGGTGGTGGCGCTATGCTTAGGCATGTGAATTACACATGTGAATATCATCACAATAATGATATCCAAAATGTTTGTAAACTTTCAGACCAATCACTTAAGGCATTGTCCATTTCTGGCACATTTCCTGCTTGACCAGGTGGTGGCGCTATGCCAGGCAGGCCCATTGGGTGTCTGGATATCATCATAATCATAATATCTATTAACCTGAGAAGTTTCAGACCATTTATTCAAAGCATAGAGCATTTCTGGCACATTTCCGGCTTGGCCAGATGGTGGCGCTATGCTAGGCCTGTGAAATATGCATGTGAATATCATCACAATAATGATATCCAATATTTTATAAAGTTTCAGTTCGATCACTTAAGGCATTTTCCATTTCTGGCACATTTCCTGCTTGGCCAGGTGGTGGCGCTATGCCAGGCAGGCCCATTGGGTGTCTGGATATCATCATAATAATAATTTATTAACCTGAGAAGTTTCAGACCATTCATTCAATGCACTGTGATTTATGACACATTTCCTCTTTATGTGGTGAGATATTAAAATCATATCAAATATATAACATATCAAAAATCCCTTCAAAATTTAACATCAGCAACATCTTGGCATTATATTTGCCAAATTTCACATGAATCTGACAAACCGTCTAGGAGAAGTATGTTAAAATTGATCATGTGACATCAGTGTAATTGACATTCTTTCTGTTGCCAGGTGGTGGCACTATGCCAAATATGCATTATGGGCATGTCAATATCATCACTCCCATGGTATTCAAAGACCTGTGAAATTTAAAAAATTTCAAGCCATGCATGGTGAATTAAGACACATTTATTGTTTATGTGGAAGGGTATTAAAATTCAGTTTTGCCATTTCGTCAAATTACAACATATCAAAAAAAGCTTCACAATTTAGAATCAGAAGCATATTGGCATCATATATACCAACTTTCACATGAATCGGATCAACCGTCAAGGAGGAGTATGTTAAAATTGATCATGTCTACAATGCACAAAATCCATATTACCTCACTTCCTGTGGGCGTGGCTAATGGCATGTTAATACAAAAGTTGATTGTTTTTGGGAGTTACACACACCCACCAAATTTGGTGTGTGTGTATCTAAAACTATCTGCCAACCACAAGTCACAGTGACATAAGGGGGCGCTATGGAGTTCCTGGGCCAAGCCCAGTGCCAAGGCTTTTCTCCTGTGTATTCATGGTACCTCTTGACGTGTGTGCCAAATTTCATGCGTTTTCACCGATGGGAAGAACCTCTTTTGGCATCCCAATTCATGACATTTTAGTCCGCACAAAATCCCAAATACCTCACTTCCTGTTGGGCGTGGCTAATGCATTGTACATACGAAAGTTGTTCATCTTGGGGAGATACACACACCTACCAAATTTGATGCGTCTAGCTGAAAGTATGTGCCAACCACTGCCTCAATCACCTAAGGGGGCGCTACTGAGTCCCTGGGCCACGCCCGGGGCCAAGCTCTTGTACCTAACTGCTTTGCATGACACCTGATGTGTGTGCCAAATTTCAAGACTTTTCACCCATCTTAACCACCTCAAAAAAGGAAAACGCTCTGAGACAAAGTTAATATAATAATAATAATAATAATAATAATAATCCTTACAAAAATAATAGGGCCTTGCGCCCTTCGGTGCTCGGGCCCTAATAATTCTTGCAAAAACAATAGGGCCTTGCGCCCTTCGGTGCTCGAGCCCTAAATACAGCAAGTTGACCAATGATCATCTCCCATGTTGTGTCGCAGTGACTTGGTAGGCCACAGGCAAACCTGCAAGCTATGAGCCCAGCTGTCAGTATTGGACAGTGTTGGGGTAACTAGTTACAAAGTAATGCGCACTGTAATTTAGTTAGGCTACTTTATTGGGTAATGAAAAATGTAAGGTTCATTTAGCAAATGTTATTTTGAAGTGTTTTTCTAAAAAACATCGTTGTTTTAGAAATTCCGAACAAAAGTGGTGATAATTGGGGGTGTTACGATACTTCGTTACTGTACTCAAGTAGATTTTTCAGATATTTTTACTTTACTTTACTATTTATTTTTGAGGCGACTTTTTAATTTTTACGCATTTTAACACAAGTATCGGTACTTTCTACTCCTTACATTTTACAAAACTGGCTCGTTACTTTAATTTCAAATAATTTCAGTGGAGTTACTATTATTTTTCGCGTTATCAACAGCGGATGGGAATATACATTGCACTTGACGCACCACTACAAGATGACTCGACAGATTTGGGTGGCATTCATTCGCGGCAAATCATTGCAGCTTGATGGCAGTAACGTTAACGTTAGCACGTAGTAGTATGTCTCAATTAAATTTAGTCAAAAATGGCCTCCTCTCCTCGCCTTTGGTGCTTCCCTAACTTCTAGCTGCAGTGTAGCCTATATCCTTAGCAATAAGTAGATGCAGCATTGGGTCTTGAACAGGGATATAGTGGAGGCTAAACGCAACGCAGTTTACCCACCTCTGAAATTTCAGAAATAGTTTATCCACCTCTTATTAGAGTTTATCCACCTCTCAAAAGAGTTTATTCACCAATTGTTAACATTTAAAAATCACACTGTATTATCCACAATAACAATATGTACACTCATCAACACTCTATGAACCACTTAATGCCACTTTGTATTGTTATAAACATTGGACAATAACCTGCATCATCATCAAACATGTTCTGAATGCCTTTTCTAAAAATCTCATACCGCGTGGCACAGTCCACCTTACCGTGATCACAGAATTTATAGTTTACCCACCTCCTTTTTTACCACTACATTCCTGGTCTTGAAATATTGTCAGGAATCCATAGGAATTAAATATTCATGTTGTTTTATACAATATTAGTTGTGCAGATGTATTAGTCCATCTTATACACACCCATGAAGCCAACAAAGAAAATGCAAAAAATTATTCCATTTTGTGTAATCGTTCTATATCAGAACCTGACATAAAATCCAAATAGTCTACAAGAAACTTCAGAAATGCATACTTTTATTGTCAGTATGCATTTTGCGTAAACAAAAGTCCTAAAGAGTCCAAAAGAGTTTCCATAGGGCATTACAAAACGCATGAGCATACAGTACCTTGGCAAAATAATGGTCTAAAGTACTCATTTTGTATTCTATATTGATCTACTTTTGCACACAGCAAAAGTGTGATCATCGTGGGAACATGCACCATTTAGTTAGCATCAAAAACCAAAAGAAGTGACGTCCATCTGCCCCAGAATCTGTGCCACTGACCAGGGTCCGACGACCTCTCTCATTAGGTAGGCTATATTGCATCCATACTCAAGCTGTGATTGTTAACTGATGATACACCAGGCAATTTATGGACAACACAGTGCAACCAATGAGGGCAGCAGACAACTAGCAACTTTGTTAGCAAAACCACCGTTATTTAGCTAAATCCCATTCAATCTCAATGGAGTAATGGCAGCTAACAGTTTGGGATGTCTTCTTAACAACTTTAGCAAGTTAAAATAGATGTTAGTTGGTTTTTTAAGCATTTGATGAAGTAAAATGTCCATTTTGTAGCCTAGAAATCTAGACGCACCCTAGCAGCAGCAAATTACATTTGCTTCCAGGGCTAGTCTAGCAACTCTCCGTTGGCTTGTGAGCTCGAAAAATTAAACTTCTATCAGGCCAATCAAATCGTGTATAGAGTTGTTAGGCGGGCTTAACATAATGATTGATGGCAGAGTTGCAACGGTTTGGCTTGAATTCCCTGCTCCTTGAAAACAAAGAAGATGGATGTTGCAGTTGGTGAACAGTGTGACACCAGTTAAGCTTTTATTAAGTTGGCAAAGGTTTGAAGTAGCCAACTAGCTCCGCTGGTGGGAAACGCATGACTCATAGCGCTGTCCTATTGTGTGCAGAGGGAATTTGAAAGACAACCGATTATCCCCCTCGGACTGAGCACTGCAAACGGTGAGTGCCCAGACCCTACATTTTAATGTGGGTCTGGCTCGTCAGGCTATCCATTTTGTGTTTCAACATAAACACTTAGCAGAGTAAAAAGATATACAAAGCTTCTTTTTCCCCCTCGGTTCACTATCGTGACCCTGGTATCTTTATTGAACATTTCAGAAGCTCACAGGTGGTTGTTCATGTGATTCATTGCTAACACTCTGATTGGGTGATGTCGTTGCCGAAGTATCCAAATCGTTCAGATAGAAATTATGTTGCCTAATCTCAATGGGAGTCAGCAACAGCCCATAGGTACATGTTAACATGTGTAGAGGTATGTGTATGAGTGTGTGTGTGCCTAATGTTTTTTTTTTTTTTTTTTTGGGTCGTGCTCAGTGTCTCTCTCTGCCAAGGGGTCCTTGGGCTGAAAAAGGTTGAAGACCCCTGCTCTAAGGTGTGTCTGCAATCCCGCACAACACACTCTGTCACAAACAGACCCAAGGAGGTCATCAGCTGACCAGAGTAGAGCTTGAGCTTGGTGCTCCTTGGCATGAGTTTCTCTTGTGGTGCAATCCGCATCTTGTCTTTCAGGCTCATAACATCACACCTGGCTCCTGAGTCTAGCTGGTGCCTATACGGCTCCAATGCATTCGGTTGAGATGAGATCATCTCCACTTCCATCTGTTTCCTGGGCTAGCACTGGATTTTCCATGGAGTGAACGTGTGCAGATGTCTCTGATCCCCTGGTTTTCATGCAAACGCGAGCCAAATGGTTAGCTGTACAACAGGCTTTGCACACCTTTCCGTAAGCAGGACATTGCTCTCGCCCTCTCCCATGATGCACACCACAGCATGGCTGTATGGCTTCACTGGTAATGCCAAGTACTACTTTGTCCCTTATCAACTAGTCCCTGAGAGCCCCATAATCACAGGTCGCCGCCTATTCCCTCAAGCGGGTAAGAAAATTGTCAATGGACTCACCATTCTCTTGTTTGCAACAGCCGAAAACATATCGCTCAAATATTACATTCTTGGCCGGTTTGAAGTACTCCTCTAATTTATCCAGAATTTTCGTCACATCTCTGCGTTCCGCTTACGTCAACTGCAGGTTGTGCTTGTATGTCGACATTCTGGCCCCATTGACGTCCTCAAAGTGGCAGCTTGGACTGCTGAAGATGCATCTGGGTGGTTGACGTTTTAGGCCCGAAAAAATATTAGGCATGGAAATCACTTAGTTCTGTTGTACTGACCCTTCCATTCCCAAAAATATGTATGGTCTTTTAGATTTTGTGTTGAAATTCATATTTATTCACTAATTAGTTGTGGTAGTGACTAAAATTGTCATATGGTGTGACATGAAAGTTATTGTTTGTAAAATTATAATGGGGTATTTTGTTTTTAATGTGAGCAATGTATTATAATCTTCTATCATTACTTCATCAAGATCTAGCATTTCCTTGTGCAAATTTATTACATTTTACAGTATATTTCTTCATCAATACACAGAGTAAGGCATATGTCCTCAATCTTTTAATAAACGTCATATTCATTTTGACATACCTCGATATAAAAGAAAGAAAATGCTTTTTGCTTACCCTATTTTCTATCTGTTCCATTGATTTGTATGATTTAGACCCCAAAAGCCTTTTTATTTTCATAATTTCTTGATGTCACACCAAATGATATGGTGTCACGCCATATGACAAATAACACCACAAAACAATCTGTTAATACAAAAAATGTGTATTGTATGTATTTCACAAGCAACAAAAGACAGTTTAAGACAGGTATATCATGTAAAGGTTCACTTTCAGAAATCACAACTATGCAAAACAGAATGCCACCAAATATTGTATAGCTCTTGGGTTCCCTGAGTTTTTCTCTTCTCAGTGGTGGGCTTCAATCTGAATGTTTGTAGTTCCCCTTTGAGTTTATTCTCTTTATATCTGTTAAAAGACAAATTCAACAATATTTTCAGATAATTTAAAACGTTTTCCGGCATTATAATCAGATTAAATTGTTGCAATTACTTATAGTGCTAAAGACAACATAAATATTACTGTTTTCTTTAACACCAGAATATTGGTACTATTGATATTTAGAATGTCAAATATGTATCTTTTGTATCCAAGGCTGTAGAATGAGTGAGTGAGTGTGTGTGGGGGTGATTTCCGTGTTTTATGTGTGTGTGATTCGCAATACATGCAATAGTTGCACATCTTAAATAACAAATGTTAAATCATGTTAAATATGTCAAAATATATATTACACTTAATTATGAGTTAAACATATGTATGAAAAAACATTATTTATGCAGGAAAATGCAGTTTCTATCATACAGTGTAACAAATAAATCATATGGTGTGACGAGAAAATCCGGTCACACTATATGATATGGGGTCACACCATATGAGGTTTCATGTACTTAGCATGACATTAAGCAATGTGCTTTTATGCTAACATCCTAAAAACATCCTAAAAACTGCAATATGACAATATAGTTTTAAAGGTAATATTGACTGAAAAGTAATTTTATTTAGGCATTTTTGCGTAAAATGCGTCACACCAAAAGACAATGCAAAAGGGAACTGAAGCAGGAGTGCCGGATATACTTGATTTTTTTGAAAACATGAAGAGAGAAAACTCTTGTAACTTTCAGTGTCCTTCTGAGGTGTTGTTCTTCCTCCTGAAAGAAGGAGAACCCCTACTCCCCAAAGGTCTCCAAACAATTGCCCGTTTAAAAAAAGTAATGTGGTGTCACACCATATGATATCCATTTCTGGGACAAAGTGTTTTAGTTAAGGGTGGCTTCACAATATTATGCTGGAACTTTTAGTCAAGCAGACTCACAAATAGGCATCTGGGTTATCAATATATGATTGAATAAACAGAAAATGAATTCATTTGTGAAATGTGACTGGGACAGTCACGCCATATGAGCTTTTTCTGGTTTGGCTGAAAATTGTGAAAAAATGGAAGATTAATCCCATGAATGCTCTGTATGTTCATAAAACAGCATTTTCTAAATAATATCACCATAGTTTTTGATATATTTTTTTTATAATTTACCTATCTTTGACACATTGGACCAAAAAAAGGCCATGTCATGTCAACCACCCATCTACCAAGTCCACCACCAAACTGTAATCTTCAAATTCAGCCCTGAAAATGTCCCAGTTTGCGCTCCAGTCTCCGCTGAGCTTCATCACCAGGAGGGGGAATCGTGTGGTTGAATGCCATCTTGTAAACAAATCGTCGTCAGTTAGCCACGGAGATAAAACTAGGTAGTTAGCCGGTAGCGCTAGCTAGTAATACTGTATTAAACTAGTGAAAACAAAAAAAAACGAAATATGCATATTCACTCACTCCGTAATTGTGCTGATACACTGTCCATTAGCTGTCAATTTGTGGCTTTCATTAACAGCTAAGCCACTTCTGACACCATATTGCAGAAACGAGGACACAGGAGTGCTGGTGTACTTGACTATTCATGTAAAACAAGCGCGCGGTACAGTGGGCAAGAGTTAACATGTAGTACTGACCATGAACAAACACTAGATGGAGTATACCCTGTAACAGGCGGGTGCAGTTTTGAATATTAATAATAATAATAATAATAATAATAATAATAATAATAATAATAATACATTTTATTTAAAGCGCCTTTCAAGTGACCCAAGGACACTGTACAATAAGAGAAAAGGATATAGACATAAGAGTAGCATAAAAACATCAGACAGAGACAGTACAGTATACAGAGAAAACATATACATAAAAAGCAACATACAGGGACAGTACAAACAGACGGTACACTTAGTAAAACACACTATACATTCAGCAGGAGACAGACATTGCCAACAAAAGTAGAATAAAACAGTAATAGAGGAGCAAGTGGGATGGAGGAGGCATGGTTATGAGTAGGAAGGAAAAGCAAGAGTGAAAAGGTGAGTTTTTAACATGGATTTAAAGGTGGACAGGGAAGTGCTTTGACATAGTGCAAGTGGGAGGGAGTTCCAGAGTTTGGTTTGGGGCCAGCCACGCTAAAGGCCCTGTCACCCATGGAACGGAGATGTGCAGTGGGGGTGGGTAGGAGGTGGGCATCAGTGGAGCTTAAGGTGCGGGTTGGTTGGTAAGGGGTCAGGAGTCTTGAAAGATAAAAGGGTGCAAGATTATGTTGTGCTTAGAAGACAAGAAGGATGATTTTGAATTGAATACGGTATTGTACAGGGAGCCAGTGTAGTTGATGGAGGATGGGGAGTGATATGTTGCCAGGGCCTGGGAACTCTTGCAGCGGAATTTTGTATGTATCGTAGCCTGTCTAATCTCTTTGCTGAGACACCAAAGAGCAGGGCATTACAGTAGTCAAGTCTGGAGGTTATGAAAGCATGAATAAGAGTCTCAGCAGTGGTGGGGTTTAGAAATGTTTTTGAGGTGGAAGAAGGCTGTTTTAGTGATGTATTTGACACCAAGGTTTTTGACTTCAGAGGTAGTGGTGGTGAAATAACCAGGGATTGATAACTGTGATTGTTCTAGCTTTTTCAGTACAGATGGGGTGGCAATGAGTATGGCTTCTGTTTTGTCATGGTTTAATTTGAGAAAGTTTTGTGTCATCCAGTTGCTTATGGCATTGAGACAGGTCACCAGATTGTAGGGAGGGAGTGTGTGGGAGGGCTTAGTGTGAATATAGATTTGTGTGTCATCAGCATAGCAGTGGAAGTTTAAACCATACTGACGCAAAATATGACCAAGGGGGAGGATGTAAATGACAAAGAACAGGGGACCTAGGACAGAACCCTGGGGAACACCATGTGAGAGGGGTGAACTGGGGGACCTAAAATTACCTATGGAGACAAACTGTTCCCTAGCTGTGAGATATGACCTAAACCAGGAGAGTGGAGTGCCAGTGATACCCAAGAGTGTTTCCAACCTGGTGAGCAGTGTGTTGTGACAGACCGTGTCGAAGGCAGCTGTAAGGTCCAGCAGTAATAAAATGCTGACATAGCCTGTATCAGCCGCAAGGAGTAGGTAATTTGTGACCTTGACCAGGGCCGTCTCGGTGCTGTGCTGAGCCCTAACACCAGACTGAAACACTTCCCAGAGGTCATGAGCAGTCAGGTGTTCTTGGAGTTGTGTGGCTACAGTGCGCTCAAGGAGTTTGGAAATAAATGGCAGGTTGGAGATGGGACGGTAGTTTTTGACATCATCAGTAGCTGCTCCAGTTTTTTTAAGAACAGGAGTGATAGCTGCAGTTTTGAGAGAGTGAGGGACAGAACCAGTGAGAAGAGATGAATTTATAATGTGAACGAGGAGGGGGCAGAGCACCGGCGGGCAGGTCTTGACCAGTGGAGTAGGCATAGGGTCCAGGAGGCAGATAGAGGACCTAGCCTTGGTGGCAAGGTCGTGGACAAAGTGCTCATCCACAGGTGCAAAAGCAGAGAAGGACTGGACTGGTAATGCAGGGGTAATGGGGGCATCACTCAGTGTAGCAGCAGTGGGGTGTGATTGAAATTGCCTGTAGATGGTGTTAATTTTGTTTTGGAAAAAATCAAGAAAGAAAGAAAGCAAAGATCAGTTAAAGGGATAAGTGTAAAGAGTTTGTTGGGCTGGAGTAGTTTATTGACTGTTGAGAACAGGGCTCTAGGGTTATTCTGACCTCTGGCAATGATGGTGGAGTAATGCACAGATTTAGCCTCATTAAGAGCCTCCTTGTAGGCCAGTACATGGTCTTTATAAGCCTGTGCGTGAACAGTTAGGCCAGTCCTTCTGCTACGTCGCTCCAGTTGGCGGCCAGCAGCCTTCATTTTGCGCAGCTCAGGTGTAAACCATGGAGCAGAGCGTAGAAAGGAGACAGTGTGTGTTTTCAAGGGGGTCAGATTATTTAAAGTATCAGATAGCTGAGAATTGTAGAGTAGGACAGGGGTTCCCAAACTTTTCCTTGACAAGGCCCCCAAATACCACTAGGTTCTGGCCAAGGACCCCTTGATGTGTTATTAAACCCATCGACAATACTACGGCAAATTTAAAAATACATTAAGCTAATCCTAATAATTATTTTAGCCACAAGCACTTTGTGATGGAGCATACAGTGTGTAAAATTACATTTGGGGCTTTCTGCTATATGAGAGCTATCACTCTACTATTATTCCCAGTCATTATTATGGAAAATAATGTTCAGATATGCGACAAATTATTATAATGGCATTGTATAACAACCCTCATAGTAATGGGTATAATTTTTCAAATGTATTTATTTGTTGCTTTTATTTTTCTTTCCAACTTGCTGAGGCCCCCCTGGCACCCCCTCGCGGCCCCCACTTTGAAAACCACTGGAGTAGAACAAGATCATCAGGACACAAGTTAAGTGGCTTATCCATGAGTTGGGATTGTAGTGTGTCTGATAGCTCAGCTGTGTTAATGTTCTTGGTGTTCCTATATGTGATGGAGCACGGTGGTGAAGCACGGGGACAGCGATGAGGCTCAGGAACAGCAATATTAAACATTACAGCTTTGTGGTCAGTGACAGAGAGATCCTTAGGGCAAAGGTCAGATGGAGAGATGCCAGCGGTGCAGACAAGATCAAGAGTGTGACCTTTTTAGTGGGTGGGAAAGTTCACATGCTGGGCCAGATCAAAGCAGTTTAGCATATTGAGAAAATTATTGGCAAAATTACAGTTGTTATATATTGGTCAAATTTTTTGGTGCGGACCGATGATGACGCAGTTTTAATAATCGCCTATCCGCGCACCTCTACTGTGGTGAGCTCTGAAGCCAGACTGATATAATTCCTGGATTTTGTTCATATGTAAGAAGGCACCAATTTATTTGGACACTATTTTTTCAAGTATTTTTGTCATGAAAGAGAGATTAGATATAGGTATAGGCCTAGTTGGCTAGGTTGTTAGGGTCAAAGCTTTGAGGGATGGCTTAATAATAGATGTCTTAAACGACTGCGGTACATGTCCTGATAGCATTAAATTATTTATAATCTGGAGCAAAGCATTATTCAGTCTTAAGAAGGTGAGTAGGAATAGGTCTAGACCTATTTGTAGACCAGTTGTAGATTTTGATGAGGAAATTGTAGAGGTGAGGTCTAATACGTCGATAGGTGTAAATTAATTAAATGTTGTTTGAGGTCTCATCTGTGATTCTATTATGTTTTCGCTATCGGTCAGCAATGGAGTATGTGTATTTGGTGAAACTGATTGGTTATTGATCTTATCTCTAATTGTTTCAATTTTGTCATTGAAAAAGTTCATGAAATCATTTCTGTTTAGGCTTATGAGGATAGATTGGGTTACTTCGTTATGGCTCTTCGTCAGGTGGGAGATCGTGTTAAAGAGAATTTTTGATTTTTGATTATTTTTATTTTCTTCAATCAGTGAGGAATAGTAGGCTGACTTAGCCTCGTTGAGTGCTTTTTTGTAAGTGATAAGGCTATCTGTTCATGCTTGGCAAAAGACTTCCATTTTAGTGTTCTAGTTTATGCGCTTTTTGTTTGAGGGTTTTAGTCTGTGTGGTATACCATGGAGCACGTCCGGTGGTACGCGAGCTGCCACTAGGGGGTAAGCTTACGCGAGATGAAAAGGAATGATTGAATGATGAAAATTATTAATTAATGAATAATCTAATTCATTCAGAAATAATGAATAATTTTGAATCGGGTTATAATTATATGGGAACGTGAAATTAAAGGAAATCATTTGTAATCTCTATAGGCTATGTTTTCATTAAAAAAAATAAGCTACCCACAATGCACGTGATTTCCTACGGGCAGCCAGAATATCTGGCGCGTTTCGTGGAAGTATAGGTAGAAGGCTATGCAAACATGGAAAACTGGCTAAAAACAGGGACACTGTCTAAAAGCCCTCATTAAAGCGATCGAAGAGGAGAAGCTAGAGAAACAGAGCAGGAGACAGGTAACGATGGGATGGGGGGCAGAATGATGAAGGTGGAGGTGATTGATTGATTGATTGATTTTATTCGACCCTTTTTGTTAGAAAAATGATACAGCTTTACACCATACATTAAAAAATTATTTCCATTGTGGTCCCTTGGGGGGGCAGAGCAGATGGCAGCAGACCAAACATCAATCAAACATCCATACATATATTAAATACATTCATCTACACAATACAGTAATAAAAACAATGCACTAAGATTGGCATCTAAGCCATTTTTCCAGTGCCAGCTTAAAACCTCCTAAACTTCTGACCATCTTTATATTTCCTGGCAACTTGGCTTATTGCTACATACAAAAAGGACTCCTTACCTAAATTACTCTTAACTCTAGGGGGTACAAAATCAGTAGAGCTGCCCCTGGTGGAGTAGCTGTGAACATCTCTCACTCTGTTAAAGTAATTTGATTAAATACTTGGGGACATCCCCATGCACAATCTTATGTACCATGCACAGGTGAATCTGAGAGACTCTGTCCTCTACCTTTAACCACCCAATAGTCTCAAAATGAGAAGTGTCAAGATGAGCTCTCATGGGGAGGTTCAAAATAATCCGTATAACCTTATTTTGAGCAGTCTGAAGCCTATGTTTCAGGTGCTTCAAGACGCCATTGCACCATGAGCAGCATGCATAGTCAAAATAAGGCTGAATTAGAGCACTTGCCAGGGTTAACATCGCTTTTCTGTCCAGAAACCTTGAGATTCTGGCCAAGAAAGATACTCTTTGATTAACCTTTGCAAGTACCTTTTGCACTTGGCCCACTCCAGACAGGTGGCAGTCCAGCACACAACCAAGGTAACTAACTGAGTCCTTTACAATAATCTCATTACCTCCAACTAAAACCTTAAAACCAGGGGATCGTTTCAGTTTTATTTTTGACCCAAACAGTATGGCTTCCGTTTTTCCTAGATGAAGCGATAGCCTATTGTCTGACATCCACCTGCTGACATTCAATAGTTCTACACTAAGAGTTCTTTCAACTATGTTCTTGTCTTTATGCGAAACCAATAACGCAGAATTATCTGCACATAAAAAAAGTTCACATGAACATACAGACTTAAGGTCATTTATATATAGAAGGAAAAAAAGTGGGCCCAAAACACTCCCTTGAGGGACCCCACAGTCTATGCATTGTGGTTGAGATATTGTTCCCTGAATATCCACCACCTGCTTCCTATCCTTCAGATAAGAACTCACCCATCTGACTGCTAAGTCATTAAAACCTATGGCTTTTAATTTCTGCACCAAAATGCCATGGTCAACGGTATCAAAGGCCTTCTGTAGGTCTAGCATGACCATACCACAAAAAGTGTCGGTGGAATGTGATTTACGAAAGCCAGACTGGAATTCATAGAGTAGATTGTGTGATGCTAGATACTTGTCAATCTGTTCAAAAATGATCCTTTCAATTATCTTTGACAGACTACACAGAATAGAAACAGGTCTATAGGTCTATAGGTGAAACGCAGGGGGATAAGAGAAAGGAGGAGACGGAAAAAAGACGGCTATGTATGATGAGATATATAGGTCTAGGCTTCACTTGGATTGGGAGACAGACTGCCCAAAGCCACAGTTTGAAGTGAAGTGCTATCTAACCAGTCTAATGTTGTTCTCCACACTGTTTTTTGTTATCATGTAGGGCGGCTAATTAAACATGATGCCTGGAATGCGTCAATAGATTACTTTTTTATGTGTCGGATGGTGGGGGTACACGAGCCGAGTGAGGATGTAGAAGGTGGTCCGCGGGAAAAATAGTTTGGGAACCGCTGTTCTACAAGATAAGGTTGAACCTTATGATCTGCATTGATATTAATATTATATACCACACGTTCTACTAGTGGTATTTTAAGATCTGCTCTGATATTTCATATTATACACCACACATTCTTCTTTTTTTATTTATATATTGAAGGAATACAGGTTACATCAAACAGTACATTTTCCTCCAGGTTTCTTTTTTTAACAGGAACAAGATTACCCTCCCCATACACCTCTTGGCAGCTGATGTGTTCACAAAAGAACATTTCTCAATTCATTTTCACTAACCTGACTCTCGCCAGATGAATTTCGTTCCGCCTAGCTCCACTCATCCATCTGGGATTGCTCCATTGGAGAGGTGTTTCAGAAGGCCTTGCATATGCAAAAATTGCAAAAATCCTTGCATATGATTGGATAAGCCACTTGTCCGTCATCTATTGACGTGCTACTTCAACCACTCACATCGAAGCCAACCCGTGACGCTGAGAACAGTCTCACAGTCGCTTCTACGCTACGCCACATCTATGAAACTCCCCCCTGCGTCCTGATTGGCTCTACCATAAAATCTGGTGCTGAAATCACTCTCAACGGAAGCGATCCCAGATGGATGTGAGTGGAGCTAGGCGGAACGAAATTCATCTGGCGAGAGTCAGGTTAGGTCAAAACTGCACAAAATTGCAGGTGTAGGATCATTATGACACCCTTTGAATGCATGCCAAGTTTCGTGGACTTTCCTTCATGAGGGGCCATACAATAAATTCATTTATGTGTACATTTAGTGACTGTACACCAACAGAGTTTTCTGTGAATATCTTGAAAACCGTAGGGCCTAGGATGACTCATTTTTGCGTATGTTTGCCTCCAGGGGTCATGTTTAACCCATTCCATATGCACGTATGTGCATAAACAGATACGCACACACATATATTCACAGTAATCATACGTACAGTGGGTCCCAGTTAAGAATTGACACTTCATTCACCATCAAGGTGATTCACGCAGCTGGGTGAAATGTAAGTACAACTACAGCCGCTTGGGGGCAGCATAGTCCGCTGTGGCGTTCCACGGTCGAACCGGACGGAGCATTCGACAGCAAGGGCTGTGATTGGCCGAGTTTTCAGTGCATTTCTCTGTGTTTTTAGCAGCCCCTGCAACATGCTAGTCCACTGTAGCCTATAAGCTTTGTACATAATGTTAAACATAGTTTTGGATTCAGTGGCAAGATGTCTTGATTGTACAGTGCCTGTCTCTCAGTAATGTTTTAAAATGAGAGCTTCGTCAGCTGGCAGTAGGCTACTTTGTCGGCAGTCATGAGAAGTTCGCTTGCTAACAGAACATAAATATGCTCGAATCTAGGCAGGAGCAGAGCCATATAAAGGCCTAGGCCTATTGTTATCATTTTTTGCAAGGTGTTGCTCCTGGCAATACTTGTTTATAAGACATTTGGTGATTAGTTGATAGCTATTTT